>NW_026623523.1:750218-835915 GCF_030028575.1 Malurus melanocephalus
AGGTGTTGTGGGTGCCTGGCTTTTGGCCAGCATTCCAAACCATGACAGGCTTCCAAACCCATGCCTTGCATCCAACCATGCTGTRGGGAGCAGTTGTACATGGCCAAGATATTAAATCAGATTCCCTAATGAGTTTTGGGCTGTTAGCGAGATCCACCAGACCTAGAAAACT
Organism: Malurus melanocephalus; assembly: GCF_030028575.1. NCBI lineage: Eukaryota > Metazoa > Chordata > Aves > Passeriformes > Maluridae > Malurus > Malurus melanocephalus. Next base: position 750,391 of record NW_026623523.1, read on the forward strand.
CAATTTTGAAGGATCTGCAGCAAAATGAGCAAGTCTCATTTGGTTTCCTTATCTTGCGTAGGGGAAAGAGCAGGCCAAGGATGTCCCAGAAGAACAAATGTGGTTCAACACACACAAAAGTTGAAGCAAATGGAATTRTTTGGGGAGGATATTGCAGAGCCAAACTGGTGTGGCAATATTTCCTGAAATTTATTGAAACATTATTTGCTTTGATATTATCCTTCCCCCCCCCCCCCATTTTAACAGGACATCAGATATTGGGCAATAACTTTATTTTTTCATCAGTGCTTTCACACTATGAACAAACAGCAGGTTTCCTTCTAAGTGCACCTTGTACATGACATCGACTTGCCCCGGCTTTTAAAGGGTTAACAATCACTGTGAGCAAGACTTTGCTAATGATTAGAGCATGTTAATAGAAAATAACCATTATCACATCTAAAATGTACCTCTAAATCCCACTAATGCGCCGTGATTCAATGTAATTAAGTTGTGCAAGCTGAAAATGCTCGATTTCATGATAAAGATCCATTTTAGGAGGCAGCTGAAAATGGGGCACTGGGGCACTGCTGAATGCATCCAAAATCCACAAGATGAAATCTGGAAATCAGTTCTGAGCTCGAGCTGTGGTTGCCTCCRATGCTATGATGAGAGGGGGGACAGAAGAGGCACGAGGCCACGCAGGGTGGGAGCATATTACTAAGAGTGACATCTGGCTGACATCAGCAAAATTTAAACATTAAATATTAATTCCTCTCTACTGAGGGAAAGAAATGTATTTTCTTCAGCTGAAAAAGTAATCAAGAACTTTGAAAAAGARACTTCTCAGGCAAGTCTGTATCTAGTTCATATGCAGTAAAAGAAAAGCTTCCAGAGTTTGCCACAGAAGTTCCATGAGAAGCAGTAGCAAAAGTCTATTTGAAGAGGAAAAGCTTCTTTAAAATCACTATTATTATGATGATTATCTATTCTTTCAGACATCCTGTTCTGTGTTATGGCCTTAGTGATGCATTAAGGCGACCTCTATGACACTAAGGARTGTAACTTTCTAAAAGAAAATAAGAGGGAAAAAGAAAACAATACTTGTTTTGGAACCRCTTTGAACAGTTTTCTGCGAATGTCACCTCCAGGGGTTAATGTAGCATAAAAATKGTAGGGGGTGGTCACTTAATGATTTCCCTACAGCCGGTGTAGAGAAAAATTTCTTTCTGTTTTCCCATTTTTCTGTGTCTCTGAGGGAAATGGTGGAACACAATTACTGGATTGTGGTTAAAGTGCTTGCCTAACTGACAATTAAGGTAATAGCATGCTGCTGTGACATTCTCTGTAGATGAATTGTAGGTGAATGAAATAACCTGCAGAAGTGTTCAGGAATATTCCATGCAGTTCACTGAATATATTGGGTGGGTTTTTTTCCTTTCTTCCTTCCACCTGTTAAAGGAAGGTGCCTCAGTTGTCATGAGTGCAAGATTACCAAAACCGTAAGACCCCTTCTGAAGGTCTTTTCCTGAAGAAGTGTCTAATAATTTGCTGCTTTTATGAGTTTTTTWATGTCCACTCGTTGCCCCTGGAGATGGTCCAGCAGCCACAAAACAGGAGAAACAGCTACAAAGTGAAATTATCAAGTGGCGCCACAATTATGTGCACCTCGTAGGGAGCCTGCAGATGTATCCAAGCAACAGATCTTTTAATTTATACTCTTTTAAGACATGGGGAAAAAAGCAGCATGCTTTCAAAACCTGGAAGAGATGGAAACATGTCTATTTAAAAGTTGTCTACATTACCATGGCACCAGCTATGTCATTTTCTATGGGAAATTATTTGGGTAATTTTGCAAAACAACTTTCTGGGAAAACTGAATATTTTTACATATATATAGAATCATGCAGCTTTTCTAGGAAATACATATATCCTCTTTGTTAAGTGATAAAAAAAGAGTTAAATCTAGCACAACATCACTATCCAGCTGCACAGATCACACACAGGGATGTGCAGAGCACATCTGATGCATTTCAAAACCAGCAAGTTTTGCAAATTGCCCTCATGGATGCACTCCTTGGAAAGTGACAATAAATTTAATTATTTCATGTCCAATAATAATGTTGTATCTTGTTTAATCTTTCTTGGGAGTTTCAAAAGTATAGAGAGGCTTTTTTTAGAAATCATGAATCATATACAATACGAATTATTCTAAGAATTCTATAAGCCTCTCATGGCTTCAAGTATTGCTGGGAATGGAAATCATTTCTCAGAAGAGCTGCTGGGTATGACCAAGCCTGAAGAGTTACTAAATCTCCAGACTGCAGAACTTAAGAATTTCAGAAGTTTGCTTTGGGTTCATCCACTATTTTCCTTATATAATTAAAGGCATTATTACAAGATAGCGAATTTTTAGTTTTCAGTTTTATACCAGTAAATCTGATTTKTCAACTTGTTCATAGTCTTTTGGAAAAGAAATTTAATATGCTATTCCTTCAGGYTGGAAACCATTTAAGCTCCAGGTGGGTGAGCAGCTTGGCCAGTCTTCAGCACAAACTGGAAAGGGGTAACAAGAAAATGTGCATCCCCACCCTGGCTGAGGAACTGTTCAGCTTCATTGGTATCCCTCAGATTTTTGGCCTGCTTTTAAGACATCTTTTGAAGCCATTCAAGTATTTCTGGAAAAAAGGAACATCTTGAACCAGAGACAGAATTGTAGGAAAATCCRGAGGAGGAATGGCAACCTGGAAACTGGTGCTGGTTTATTGAATGCTGTTTTGTGTAGGGTTTGGTCCTGAAATGAGCCTAAAGAACATTACCTATTTGTTTGTTTGTATTTAGTACTTTCAAAACACATTTTCCACACCTGTTTTCCATGTTGTCTAAATTTTACCTCAATTAACTTTCTTGTGTAATGTGCCTCTTTAACCAGACAGAATACTGACGATTAAAACTTGAGGTACTGACTGCACAGATTATTTCTTTGGGTTTGTTGCTATTTTTTCCCTTTCAACTTAGGGTTCCTGCTAAAATATTTGATTTAGAAACTCAGCAATATTCCTTTTAATAGTTCAAAAACAAGATTCTCCTTTTGAGTCTTGCTTTTTTGTGCACTTGATGCCATGGACGATTTTTGAATTCCACGATTACTTTAAAGCGCATTTGAGTCCCCAAAAAGTTTCACATTTGGTGTCTTTACTATAACTATTTTTAAACAAGAGTTCAAGAGCAAATTAGCTTCTGAAAGACAATAATCTGATCTTAATTCCTGAACTGCTTTTYCAGCCAGGGGATCATTTTTCATCCCTCTCTCAAGAAACTCCAGAGATGCTAGGAAAGATATTGTCCGTGGCTCAGAGGGATGTTTTGATGCCCATCTTATGGAGGAAATGTTCCTTGAGGAAAAGGATCTGCCTTTGGGTGTCAGAAAACACCGATTCCTTCTGCTCATGGGGAATTTCCATGTCTTTTTAAATATACATATTTATTTATATAAAGAACAGGAATTCTGGGAAAGCTGTGTGTCACTTCTGCGACATTTTATGCTCTTCAAGAATTGTCAACTGCTGCCTTAAAACATTTTAAGAGCTGAAAGGGGATTTGACAAAGAAATAAAATTGGAGGTGATTTCAAATAGAGGTCTTGAGTTTTGCCATTTTGTGCAGTCCTTTGTTTTACTCCTGTGAGTGGTGATTGGCATTTGTTGTTTTCTGCTCTATCTGCTCAGTTTCAGAACAGATTAAATGCCCTTTCTGGTAYCCCACAGCCCCCTTCTTACTCCTTCTGAAACTTTTTTCCTTTTTAATTGAGGACATGCTTCTTTGCCTACATGTGTGCAGATGTGCCTTTTAAGGGTTTTAAAATAGGATTTTCCCTGAGGAAGGAGCTGATCCGGGAAGCTGTTCACAGCTTGGGATGGAGCAGGATGTGAGTGGGGGGCTGAGGAGATGAAGATGGGGAGCCAGGGGGATTTTGGCCATGGMTGGATTCCTTGTGGGGTACAAACCAAAGCAAAGGTGAGACCCAACACCAATAACCAGGCCACCATCAGCCCACTGGGGAAGGAGTCACTGGTGGGCACATGGAAAAGCTCCTCTGGGTAGTTTTGGAGTGGAATCAACTCATCAGGAATTTGGGGAGGTGGAGGGGAGGACAGGCACTCCAAGGGTGGCTAAAGCAGTTGGCACTGGAAGGCCACTGGCCACGGACAGAATGGGGGACCCTCAATTAAGGACACCCATCCCTTCAAGGTCCCACAGCCCCGGGGGCCCCACCRAGCCCTTTCACCCAAAATAGGATTGTTACAGTCCTGGGGGTCCTGCAAAGGCCAGAAGAACACCCTACAAGGAGGGATGAGGGGGTCCCAGGGAGAGGGATGAGGTGTCACCACCTTAGGGGTCCTGATGATTCCAGCTCCACAAGGAAGGGTGTCATTACTGTGGGGGTCCCATGGAGAGGGGGTGTAATCACCATGGGAGGGTCCCAGAATTTGGGGTGTTAATGGTCCTGAGGTCCTGCTGAGCCCTGACCCCCAAAATGGGGCTGCACAGTTCTGGGGGTGCTACTGAACCCAGGGTCCCCTCCTCAGCAGTGGGTGTCCCAGCCTTGGGGGGGGAGGGGCTACAAGACTCAGGAGACCCCCTAAAAAAAATGAATATCCTGGCTGTGGGGATCCCAGGGATATCACCACCCCACGGGTCACAGAGATCCTGCCAAGCCCAACAGGCCCTAAAAAGGGGGTCCCATGGACAGGGGTGTCCAGGGCCATTCTGGGGCCACCCCACCAGGCAGAACAGCAGCCAAAGGGGCCAAAACCTGCCCCTACCCCACGCACCCTGTCCCTGGGGAAGCCACCACACCCCTTCTGTCCCTGTYCCCAGGGTCCCCAAGCCCCCAGATCCCTCCAGCCCAGCCTGCGCATCCCCCCAGCCCCAGATCAGGGGCTCCCATCCCCGCAGAGCCCTGGTGTGGGCAGTGAGAGCTCAGGAGCCCGGTTTGTTCTCCTTCAATCCGAGTTTATTAAAAGAGACTGTAACTAACAATCCTAACAACAAACAAACACAAAAATATTTATAACAATGAACGAACACAAAATATTTATAGCAATGAACAAACATAAACGTATTTATAACAATAAATTAACACAAAATATTCATAGCAATAAACGAACATAAAAATATTTATAACAGTAAAGAAACACTAAACGTTTGTAATAAACGAACACAAAATTATTTATAAGGGTAAACAAACGCAAAACCAATCTTAACACTACATTCCACCTCAAACCCATCCTGACAAACCAGGCTAAGTCGAGGCGCATCCCCGGCCAGGGGAACAGCTCCCAGCTCCGGCGTTTCCCCGGGGGCGCTGCGGGACTCCCGAGCGCTCGCAGGTCCCGCCCGCGGCCAAGAGCACCCGCCGGCCGGCGCGGAGCCGGCGCTGYCCGCGGAACCGCCGCAGCTCCTCCCTGAACGCCGGGTGCTCCATGGGCCGGTAGTCCCGGGGCTCGCAGTGGCCCTGCAACCCACGGCGCCGTCAGCCCCCGCAGCGCAGCCCCCGGGCCAAACCCAGCGCCTCCCGGCGCAGCCCCGGCGCTGGGGATCCTCTCCCATTGCAGCGAGGATGCTCAGAGCCAGAGCTGCGTCTCCGCACTGCCTTGTGCCCCCCCAGTCCCTGCCCTCTTGGCACGGGTCCTCTGCCACCGAGGGGACAGCGGGGAATGTCGGGGACTCACCGGGAACTGAAAGAAGAACTCGCGGTACCCCCCCTTCAAGACGTAGAGCTCGGGATAGTGCAGCTGCGGGTACACGTGGCAGGACCGATCCCTCTCCCGCAGGAATYTGCACCTGTGCCACGGGGAAAGGTCACGGGATCAGCCCGTGCGGGGATCCGGGCGTGTGTGGGGGGCTGGCAARCCCCACTGTGCCCCCCGTGCCATCACTCACATCTTGGGGCCCCTCTCAACAGAGAACTCGCAGTGGAAGATGATGATCACCCTCCTGCTGGCGTCCGGGGGCACGATAGGCTGCTCCAGCAGGAATTCCTCCACTTCCCGCTGCAGCGGCAGGTTGACAGCGCCCTGGGGAGGGAAAGGAGKCGCCTTGTTCCCCTCTGCCTCCCATTTCATTTCCTGCAGGGAGCCAAGGATGCTGCCCTCCAGACCAGCACCATTACCCAGCCCACTGGGGCACCATCACCCTCCTCTTTCCAGTCGGGGATCAACTCTTGAGGAGGTTGTTTGACACTTTTCAGGGGGCTCCTCCACCCCTCTGGGTTCCCTGAGTAACTGTGGGGGGCTGCTCAACTCCTGTGGGAGCTCAGCACTTTCACAGGCTCTGATTATCGTTCGGGSAGTACCTCAACTGTTCCCGGGGGACAATGAAATGGACAATTAAACCCTTTTTGCAGCGGTCTCTGCACCTCCTGGTGAACTGCTCAACCCCTCGTAATGGGCTCAGCACCTCCGAGGGTGGCTGGGGTGCGGACACCCCCCTTCCTCCCGGCCCGGGGGCACGGGGTGGTTCTGACCTTGACGTGGCCCCCCTCGTACTCGTAGGGGTACCGGCAGTCCACGACGACGCTTCTCTCGATGGAGCCGCCGAACTGCCCCGTCAGCACCGCTGCCAGCTGCGGGGGGAGCGTGTCACCGAAGGGAGGGGACAACGGAGGACAGGCAGAGGGGGAAGCGGGCAGGCAGCCCCTGGGGAGGGGCTGCAGCCCCCTTACCGTGGCAGGGGAGATGTACTTCAGGGCCGGGTCCTTCCCCTCCACCATCGGCAGGAGGTGAGCCTGGAGGAGATAGGTTGTGGGATCATCCCCATCACACGGACATGTCCCGGGGCTGGCAGCTGTCCCCCCAGCCCAGAAGCCACCCCGGTGGCCAGCTCTTCTCCCCAGGAGGGGAGGGGGCCAGTCTGCCCAGGGGACACGTGGCTGTGGCACAGAACTGGACCAGGGGAGCAGTGATGGGGCTCTTCATCCACCGCAGGGGCTGCAGGGTGGGAAGTCACAGTCCCGAGTCCCCGTGTCCCCAAGCAAGGGTCCCCTTTGGACATCMCTTTGGGCTTCTGCAGAGGTGCAGGGTTCTCATGATGGTCCCTATTACAGAATAAGGGGGGCAGCACCCCCAGACCTGCCCCATCCTCATGGCCCTACCTTGGAGAAGTCCCCAATGAGTTCCGGGTCATCGCTGGCCAGCAGGTTCTCTATCTCCTCAAGCCGGACTGACCTGGAAGGCTCCAGCCCCGCGCCCTGTGGAGGCACCAAGCAGAGACGCCCAGATGTCAGCAGGGGCTCTGGCAGAGCCGGGGCACAGCTCAGTCTCTCCAGGGACAGGCTCGGTTTCACCCCACGCCTTCCCCATCACCCACCGGCTCCACCAACGCCTCCGGGCCAGAAGTGCCCGCCACCGTCCTCTGCCACGTGGCTTTGACAGAGGTGTCCCTACCCGAGGGCTGTCCCCACTYTGGGACAGAGCTGGGGACACTGCCGGCACCGAGGGCAAGTGGAAGAGCTGCCGGCGCTGGGTGCGCTTGCCCGGACGCTGTGGGGAGAGCTCTTGCAGCTGCCTGGGGGTCTGGCAAGCGCCCCACGCCCCCTGCCCAAGACCCTGCGCTGGTGCTGCTCACCAACCAGCCCCCACCCCAGGGTCCTCTTTGGAGACCCAAGAGGGGGATGTGGGGCTCCSTCCACGTACCAGCTTTCCCTCCTCCTCCTTCACCACGGACATGGTCACCGGGTTCTGTGTGCCCCGGTGCACGGTGGGCTTGGACAGGGCRGCAGCCGGGGGGACTTGGGGGAGATGGTGAAGGGGGCCAGTSCCACCAGATGCTTCCCACCCCCAGGAAGGGGCGGATCCTGTACCCAGGGTYCATCCGCCTCCCAGCACCTTCCAGTTTTGGAGACGGGGTGTCCCCGTGACCCCCCAGCCCGTCCATCTCCCGCACCCMCAGGTSTCCAGGGAAGGCTGGAGCGGCAGCCCCGGGGTCACCCATCCCCGGTGCCCTCCCGAGCCCCCAGCCTCTCTCAGCGGCAGCTCTGACGTGGGGCGGGGGCTCGGGGATCCTTCCTGGCAGCCCCTTGGCCGGCGGGCAGCCGGCTCCGCTGGCCCAGCTTCTGCAGCTTTTTGGGGACAAAGCCCTCCTGCAGCACCCTCTGCCCCTCCTCTGCCCCACTAGGTCTCGCTGTCCCACTCACCTCATCCTCGGGCTCCCTCCGGCGCCGCCGCCCCCTGTCTCTGCGCACCGGGAGCTGGGAGATGTCCTTCAGGACCGGGCTGGCTCCCAGCTGCCATGTCTGTGGGACAGTCAGGGGATGAGCGGTGCTGCACAGCCCTGCCCGCCTCTCCTGGCTCCATCCTCCTCGTCCCAGTTCGGCCGGGGACTCGGCAGGACCCGGCCTCACCGTGYTCAGCCCTGCACAGCCTCCAGCACTTACCGGGGACGAGGGCATCCTCTGTCCGAGGAGCTTCCTGCTGCAAAAGCCGGGAAAGGAAAGGATCAAACGACAGCAGGGGTCCTGGACCTGTGTGTCCCACCCCTCTGCCATTGTCACCTCTATCGCCAGGTCCTCAGGGTGGTGTAAGACCTCCCAGGGCTCAGSTCCCCAAAGGGACCCGGGACAGAARCACCTCCAGGCACTGAGCAGTGAGTGAGCTGTACCCAGGAGGGGCACGGGGACAGCCTGGCTTTTGGATCTGGGACAGGGACAGCCTGGGCACGGACACAGCCTTGCCGCAGGGACAGAACCCCTTCACTTACTCTTTGAGAGCTCTCCCAGACTCTGGGATCTTTTTCTGGAAGCTGTGGGGTGAGAAGAGATGGGGTTACTGGGGGATGACGTCCGTGTCCCCTCCCAAGCAGTGGAGGTTGTCACCCCCCGGACACAGACGGGGGGTCACAGCACAGCTCCCAGCAAGGCTGAGACCGGGCCCTGCTCCCCGGGAGAGCARGAGAGGGACACGGGATGTCCGCAGGACACAGAGAGGAAGCCACTCACTCTTTGTGCACCGAGGCGGAGTTCTGCTGTGCGGGGGAATCCGGCCCCAAACCTGCGGGAAAAAAGGGCAGGGGTAGCCCCGGTGTGGGGATGGCGGTCCTGCCCCCAGCCCATGGCTCTGGGCAGGATGGGCTCCTGTCCTCCACCAGGCGGGTGGCACTGCCCCTGGGAGCACCGGTCCCCATGGAATGTCGCGCGTCGYCCGCAGCAGGTTCCCCGCCGGGCCGGCTCCTGGCTGAGCCTCAGGGAATGCAGTTTTGAGCTCCCCAGAAGCTCTCCTCTCCTCGTCCTCCTCTCCAGCCCCTCGGCCAAGCCCCCCGCCACATCCCTGATCCCGCTCCGACACCCCCTGCACGACCCCAGGCCCGAGGGGCGGTTGGGGGCGGTTGTGGGGCGGAGCAGCCCYACCCCTCACCTGCATCCGTGGGCTGCGAGGAGATGGAGTCCCGGGGACAGTCCGAGGCCACCGGCTCAGGGGGCAGCGTGTGCCACAGCCGCGGGAGGGGCAGTCCCCGCTTCCCCCTTTTCGGGGTGTCCCTGCGGGTGGTCAGGACGGGGACGTGTCAGTGCCCCGGGTGCCCCTCGCCCCTTCCTCCCGCGGCGGGGCGGGAGCAGGAGATGCAGGAGGGGATCCYGTCCAAGCCCGCTTTGGCACGGCCCCAGCGCGGGGCAGCGCTGTCACGTCGGGGGAGCCCCGGTGGGGCGGGTGGCCACAGCCTCCAGCAGCCCTCCGGCCACCGCCTCACCTGTCCGAGCCCGCCGAGTCCCCCCAGTCCAGCGCCAGCGGCGTGAGCGGGGCCGTGCCCGGGGAAGGCAGCGGGGAGATGTCGGCCAGACAGGGCAGCCCGCGGCCGCCGCGCAGGGACATGGCCCGGGCAGGACCGAGCGGGCGAGGAACGAGCTCCGGCTAGTGGCCGCCGACACGGGACAGGGGACAGGTGGCAAGGAGTGGCGAAGAGGCAAGAGGTGAGAGAGGTGACAGGAGGCGACAGGTGACAGGTGACACCCGCCCGCTCCTGTTTACAGTAACAGGAATAACAACAACACCGGCACCTGCAGCCAATGGGAGACCGCGCCGGGCACGAGGCGACACCCCTAGCCAATCAGAAGCCGCGCTGGCCGCAAGGGCATGCCGCCGGCCAATCAGAGATGGCGGCGGCGCTGGGGCGCGGAGCCGCAGCCGAGGGGGCGGTTTTAGCGCGCGGCCAAACACGGAGGGGGCGTGGCCATGGCTGGAAGGGGCGGGGCCAGCCGTGTCCCCACGCGTGGCGGGGCCGCACCTTGTCACTGCAGGGGACACTCGCTCACCACTGATGGCCCTCGTGTCCCATCTGCAGGGTAACAAACTAATGGCCTAACACCGCCTTGTCAACCAGGCCATGGCGCCGCGTGACTCATCCAGTCTTAAGAAACGTTGAAATCTTGAAGGTTGGCTTTTTACTGGTGGAGTGTCTTTTTCCTAAAGGCAGTTGTGAACGGCCTGCACCGTTTACCTGCCGAAAACTTTTATTTCTGTACCAAACTTAATAAAAAAAATATCAAAATCAGCTCACTGCCACTCATGCTTAAGGACACTTTTTTGCTCTTGCAAAGATGCTCTTGACMCAAGTCCCTGATGTTTATTTCCTCTGTGCTTCTAACTTGCCTCAGTTTCCTCATGAATGTGTYTAAGCAGACATAATTTTAACAGAGTTACAGACTGTGGGGGAAAAAAAGTCTTAATCCTTTTCTCCAACCTGGAGATCACACCTGCCCAAGGACTTCAAATCCATTTGTCATAAAAGCACCCCATTCCTTTGCAAAGGGCCAACAGCTGTGACACGACCCTGCAGGAAGCACCATTTCCTTGTGCTTATGGCTAATTTCCRTCATTTTTTATATATACATGTATTTATATCTAAATCAGGAATTCTGAGAAAGCTGTGCGTCACTCATGCCTGTGACATTTTATGTTATTCAAGCACTGACGACTGCTGCTTCAAAAACATTTTAAGAGCCAAAAGGGGAATTCAACAAAAACTCAAATTGCAGGTGATTTCAGATGCAGGCCTTTGTTTGTGGCCATTTGTGCAGTTATTATTTCTTTCATGAGCGGTAATTGACATTTCTGCTTTCTGCTTTTAACTGCTCAGCTCTGGGGAAAATTAAGTGGCCTTCCTGGTACCCCACAGGCCCCTAATTGCTCTCTTCCCACCCTTTAATTTAGGATGTGCCTGTTCTCCCACATACAGCCCTCCTACAGAAGAGATGTGACTTCATACACAGGTATTTCAGGACCTGTGAATTTATTGTGCCTTTATCTGGACACAATAAGTTTCAGTGATTTACGTCTTTCAGCTGCCTCCCKGCACAGTGACCATCCTAAGTTAGATTTGGTCTTGTTTAACCATAATSCAGCATTGAAATCCAAAGGAAAAGGGGCAAAAAAAACCATAGCAGGATCTTGATGAACTTCTGAGGGCTTTCATGGAGTGTCACAACATATAAAGGGAGAGGGATTGAGCATTGGATGGGGCTGTGCAGGACAGTGGTGGAGTCAGCATCCCTGGAGGTGTTTAAGGAAAGACTGGACATGGCACTCAGGGATCRACAAGGTGGTGATGGSTCACAGGTTGGACTGGATGATCTCAAAGTTCTTCCCCAAACCAGATCATTCTGTGATTCTGCATGTTGCAGGGACTTTCCAAACATTAGATGCAATATGCCAGCGTTTGCGTGCTTTTTAAAAAATTACTTCTAGGCTTTCTTCTGCAGCAGCAGCATTTAAAAAAAGCCAGGGTCGGCACAGCGCATCCTTAAAAACTTTATTGGAGTGGCACGGTGCAGACTGCAAGTACAGTCACGAGTCTAAATATCCCCAACTTCAGCCCCCACACCAGCCCTGCCAGCAGACCCCTAGGCACGGTAGAGCTGTTTGAGTGTCAGGATGTGCAGAAGGGTGTCCTGCGGGGCAGGGAGGCAGAGGGAAACCCGCGGAGGCGGTGGTGGCCGACCGGCGGGAGGCACCTGGCCGTGCCTGTCCTCGCAGGGAGCAGGAGAAGGGGGCTTTGCTCCCTGCAGCAACACCTTCAGCCCCATCCTGCGTTCCCTGCTGGAGTGCCAGGAACAGGAGGACTAGAAACAGTGCAAAATAAGGTAAAAAGGAGCCTGCCCGTGGATCTGAACTTTGATCGCTGCTGAGGCTTGTGCCCTCCTGTATTTCCCCCTCTGTGTGTTGGAAGCTGTTATATTTGTTATTTGTCCAGTCCAGGAGACTCCTGAAATTATGAGATTAACAGTACAGATACAAGTGGAAATAATGGTAATAATTAAAAAAAAAAAAAAAAGTAGTCCTGCTCTAGTGTGTTTTAACTACATCTAAAGGCAGCAACCCAAATAACTGCTTTATGTCCAGGCGTGCTGGATGAAGCGGCTAATCCCCAGTTTCTCACTTTTTAGCCACCCCACAGCCAGCCTGCAGCCTCCCACCAGGAAATGGCCTAAACAAAAGGCTGCATAGCCCAGCTGAGGGTCACTAAAGCTCACCATATTCCAGAATACTTAATACATTCACTGCAAYGTTAAAAAATGCTAGCGCATATGAACTCTTCAGAAATTTACAGGCACTATGTGGAGATTATGTGCAAAAGTCTGCAGATTTTTTTTTTCTTTTTTTCTTTTTTGGCATAGCTCTTCCTTGATGCAATATATTTCCTGCAAATAGAAAGCATTCTTTCCCCCTGAATGCTCTAGGAAATTACAGAAAAAGTCAGACTATATGAGTCTTAATAAACTGAACTKCCAGGGGAAAGAAACAAACCACCTGAGTCTACTACTGGAAAGAAAGAAAAAMTGAGAGAAAGTCCAGCAAGTATCACTGTACAAAAACCACCCAGAATAACTATGTGCTTTCGGCATCAGCTGTTGTTCTTCAGGAATAATTATCCACCCGCAGAAAGAAGACATTTTACACAGTGCACCAGGATCCTGGGGCGAAGAAAACAAAACAAAACAAAAAACAAAGTCAGAGTGCTCATCTTCTATAAACTGGAAATAAAATTCACAACATAAATCTGGGAAGAATTTTGGGAAACTAAGTCTCTAATGATGCCCTGCTCCAGATGGGTCCAGAGCAGAGGTAAGGATACAAGCTCAGTATCATAAAGATCAGAACCCCCAGCTGAAATATGCTCAGTTCTCATTACTCTGTGAAAATGTCTAAGGGAAGCAGCACTTCACACCTTGGGATGCCTGGAATTCCACCAGCCTAAAGGAGTTTAATTACATGAAGCAGTTCTGTACAAACTGAATGGACAAAGGATGTGAAAAAAGGCCTTTCCTGCTGGGGGACACTGAAGTRCAAAGTCATCCCAAGCACTGCGTCTTAGCAGAAGCTTTAACCATGTCTTGGTCTGGATCAGGACTGCCAGCAAAACTCAGCTTTAATCCACAAGCGTGAATTGTGTTTGTGGTAGCACAGGGAACAGGGAGGAAGACATCTCACCTGGTGAGGTTAATGTTTAGCTTGTTTTCTGCTTCTCAGATTTGCTGCTGGAGGACTGTCCCTTTGCCTAACGAGAGGATAAGACAATGAGAAACTGAACCAAGCCAAAACYTGAAATCAGGCAGTGACAAGACACTCTATCAGAGTCACAGTTCAGACATAAATACAATCTGCACCTGAAATACAGAAAGCCTAGCAGGAATATTTGTGACTCCTGTTGTACAACAGTATTTTCACCTTTTCACCATCAATTGCTTTCTTTCAGATAAGAAGGGCCTGTGCCTGACCTCATCATTCCCTCTTCCTCAACACCCTTTTACCCACACTAGTGATCAGGTCACAGCTCAGAACATCCTCCTGAAGAGGAGATAAGGACACTCCCCAATTTTACAYTGAGAATTGCAAGTCAATTCTGTGGTCACACAAAATGCACCTGTGGTGATTTAATAATAACAATAAGAAATCCCATCACTGACACCTGAAATTTTCAGAGCAGATTCAATCAGCTAATTCAGGCATCCACCTGCACATGTCCTGTGTGAGAACAACATGATGGAACAAATTTCACCCTAACCTGAATCCATTTTCTGTACTTCTGGATAACAAAGACCAAGCAAYCCTTTTCATCTTTTCCCACCCTGCCACAGCTTCCCTTTCTTCTGAAATTACGAACAGCTGCCTGCCTTTCCCCACCGTATTAATTCTGCATACTGATTTATGAAAATAYGTAGGTCTTCATTCATTTTGAAAAGTAAGTTATTATCATAATTGGGGAATCTGGCTGTGGTTGTAGGAGTACTTTTAGGATGCTATTACTCAAAACTGTCAAGAAATGAGAGAAGTGGTGGGGATTCTGCCCAAGGCAGCTATAGGCATGCAAAGTGGGACTCTTAAATCAACAAATCTGGGAAGGAGAAGCTGTGGAGCAGGCACTGAGTCCCCCTCAGAAGACCACACTCTGTTTGAAGATACTTTTTTTTTTTTTTGCTTCTGCTTATCACTAATTTCCCTTGAAATAGACAGGAGCCTTTCTCCTATGTGCATGTTTACAGATATGGATCAAGTTCAATCTATTGATGCAAAACTCTCCCCAAAACAAGAACCCTGTAATAAGCATCCAAAATCCAGCTGACCCCCACGCTATAAATACATGTTTGTACCTTTTTAGGGTCTCTGGGCTTTCCTTTGTCCTTTGAGCTCGGTTTCGTGGTCGTAGCTTCCTTTCCACTTTTGTCCTACACTCCAAAGAAAAAAAGAATAATTACAGTTACAAGGAGAATACAGCACTGGTGGCTCCTACTTTGGCATTTGCCAAAACATTTTTTTTTGAATGTGGCTGGCAGCAACACAGGCTGTGTTGGCTGGAGACTGCCCCTCAGAAAAACCTGGTACAGATGGGCAGATTTTGTATTTACTCCAGAGCAATAATGCTGCTGCAGCAGCAGCAAATTCAGCTCTGGAGTTCATAAGCASAGGAAGCAGCATTTGAAACTCCCATGGTCCTGCCTTCAGCTGCCTGAGGATTCTGTGCCCAGGGAAGCACTTGGGGAAGCACTGCAGGGTCCAGAAGACCTGTTTGGGAGCACAGCTCTTTCCTCCTGGGAATCACAGCTGATTTGAACGCCTGTTTCAAAGCTGCCACTCCTTTTCTCACTGCAAGGCCTTTCCAGTCCATCCCTTCTGAGTCTTTCTTGTCAATTCTAGTGTTTTCCCTAACATATCTAGAAGTCTTTGTTGCTCCCACAGAACTTTTCTCTCCACAAAACCCTCCTGAATTCTGTCTCAGCTCCAGCCTACAACCACTGCTGTGCAGTCCCTCTTATTGAAGAAAGGTTTCTCTGCTTCTCTGCAGTTTTTGGACATTTTCATCTGTACAAAAACTGTTACCATATTTCTCTGCTCAGCTTACATCTTCAAAAGGCTCTAATTACCACAAACCTTCCTTCTTCCAAATATTTAGAATACAGAACGTATAGCAAAATGCATCCAACTTCCACTGCAGTGGTAAAACAATCCCTGCACCTTGACAGCCTTCCTGTAAACCTAAACTGAGTGACTGCAAAGAAAAGTAAGTCGTGAAAAACTGTTTATGTTGTGAGCTATTAGCAGAAAATGTCCTACCTTTGAGTGCTGGGGTGTAGCAGGAGGCTTTGCACAAGTATCAAAGTCACCTGATAAGGCATCAATAGCTGCACTGTCATCCGTAGGTTTCTGCAATAATTTTAATTTTGAAGTCACAGCATGTACAACCCAACTCACCACAGTCAAATTACTGGTTCAGGAATTTATGTCRGCTTAATTATCCCTTTCTTGAACAAACTCTACACATATGGCAGAGATGTCAAAAGGCTTCATTTCCTGAACATTCATAGTGCACTTGTACATAAAACTGCATTTATTGTGAAGTAACTCCTCATGAARTTTTATTGTCCACACTGTTTCTGTTACTTCCTGCATCTATGACTATTTGCAATGAATCACCCCTTAATTCTACAGTGACCCAACTTTGAAACAAAATCAGAGCCCACAGCATGAAAAAGCACTGAATAAATGTCATGTATATAAAAAAAATCCTCAATAAGCCCCATCACAAATGTTACCTTCTGCTCTTTGTGCTTCACGTCATCCTTTGCTGTCGGCTTTGCTGGTTTACTCTTAGGAAGAAAAAAGCACATTCTCATTTTGCATTGGCCAAATTAGTTTCATAACACAAGTATTTACATACGGCACATTTCCAAGGAAGCTGTACCATTCTGAGAGGATAGCTTTAGTAGTTCAAAGATTTATTTGCTCAGACTGCCCAAAAAAAAAAAAAACAAACCCAAAACAAGAACAAAACTCCTTTTTTCCCCCCCTTTTGTTTTTTGGAGGCTTTTTGGTCTTTCTAAGCAATCATGGTGTTTTGTTCTGGATTGTTAAAGATAATTCACTCTGTACTACATGATGCTGAGTTGCACAATNCCCCCCTTTTGTTTTTTGCCTTATAAGCATGCAAGGATGGAGCTACTCTCATTGTAGGATATTTCCATGTTTAACCCATGAGTACAGACACTCACTTATTCAACTTGTAATTCCAAAGAGGACAGACTGGCTCAGACATACCCAAATTTCCAGTGCTGCAAATAAAAACCAGGGAGGCTTTTCCTTACCTGCTCACCTGACTCCAGAAGTTTTCGGTAGTCAGGAGGGATTGTTTCATCTCTCTCTCCAAGTTTGTCTCTGTGTTCAGATTTAGCCTTTTCCTGAAACCATTTAGGTTTTTAATAACTTTAATATCCATATTAGAAATATTAACAATTAATAAGTCAGAAGGCATATCAGACTTAGGACAGATGGGCTTTTTCACTTTAAAGTTTTAAACCTACTGGGAAAAATCCCCATTTATTCATTTCACTAAGAAGCATGTTGCATGCCTGAAAGTTTTAAAACTACATTTGTCTTTCAGCTTATGCTGCTCTGAGTTTTGGCAGCATACCAGAAACATGCCACACAGAGCGTCACAAGGATGTTTTTTAAGCTGACTACTGAGGAACATTTTTGTGTGTGTTAATGCAGACATTTTAAGGATCTCTATTTTCTTTTTTTCCTTTTAATTTTTTTTTGTAAACTTTAAATCTAAGCATTGTCTATATCTTTGTAAAAAACAATACCTGAACACAGCTGGGCTTCTACAACCCCACTGAAGCAGAGGAGCTGCTGAGATCTCACACATCAGGTACTCATGTGCTACCCAAACTGCATAAATCTATTCCTAAGGCAGCAACAATTTCCACCTGATCTGGAAACAGAAACTCCCTTCGATATTCCAGTCTAAACTTATTGATAGGCAGCATGTGGTGGTTTTGTTTTTACGTACTTCACCTTAGGTATTCAGATTACAATTTATTACCACTATTATTACTATTATGTAGATATTRATTTTCTTATTAGAACAAGGGTCTTCATAGGATTTTATTAAAGASTAAATGAAACAAAACCAGGAAAACCAGGGAAGTTTAAACAGTGACTCATTAAATGGACTTGATATCTGTGGTCATAGAAGTCAAAGCTTGACAAAAAGAGGGCCAGAAAACCAATTTTAGAAACTCAGGCCTGAGGAGACACCCAAAAAATGATGAGAACAATGGCAATGAAAGGCATTCAACTAAAATTATTTAAAATCTCCTGTAACATTTCAATTTGCCTCCACATGGCCAAAGTATATTAACCAAATTAACATTYTTCACAGAACACACAAATAATCCAGATGACTGAGGAGTGATTGATATACCTATTTGTAAGAACATGGATTTTTTTTTCCTTTAAYCTTATCCTTACAACACCTAAAGTCCCCATGCCATATACTCCTGTGAATATATGAGAACTATTACAGATTTTGAGAGGTTTGGTGGGGCTTTTTTTTGTTGATTTGGTTTACTCCATCCCAATCCTCCCTCTCCCCAGACTGCTCAAATTWCAGAATGACTTTTGTTACCTTTACTTTATCCACAACTGACTTGTTCTCATCAGGGTCAGGTTCCCTCTCTCCCAGGGAATCAGACAGGAGATCCAAGGCTTCATCCATCTCTTTTCCWCCCTAACAAAATGGAAATACTTTGTGAAAGCAGATCTACTGCAAAAATTATCTAATTAATCAATCTATTATAAGTACTGGCTGGTGAACTGTACAATTTGAGTGAACAAACAGCTCTCCATTTGTAATTGAAGTGTAGTGCAATAGCTGGGGAAAAAATACAGAATATTCAGACCCACAGAAAACATAAATTCAAGAAGGGCTTATGGAATTTATTCTAATGATTTTCTTTTGTCATAAATAAGCCTAGCTGCTGTAATGAGAAYAGATCTATAAAATTATTAGCAATTGTTTGGCAATGATTGTTTGGCAATTGCCACTTGTTTAGCAATTTTATCCAAAACCTGGATAGAAAAAATGCCCTTAAGGCCAACACAGGCAGGGGGAGCTTTATATTCCCCTTCCAAACCAGGCTGGGAACACCAGGGGAAGATTGCTCTGCATGGATCAAAACTTGTATGCAGCACCGCAATAAATACCAGGGAAGAAACTTCGCCTGGTATTCAAAGGAGGTCATGGTGTTGCCTGTGGACATCTGCTGAGAATGGAATGTTCACTCATTCTTTTTCCTTTTTCTTTCTTTTTCCCCCAGGGCACTATTTTTGTTCCTTTCCATAGCCATTTTTAGCAATAAATGATTAAATTTTGCAACAGTCCACAGTGAYAAAACTGTTCTGACCATGCTGCTACCCCTCCTCACTACTCAGCCCCYCATTTTGGGGTGAAGATGCACAGGAGAGGTTTCTTACTGAGGTAGAAGGTGCAGGAGCTGCTGAGTGCACTGAGGAAACCGTAGCAGCAGTGATCACATCTGAGGAACCCGCGGGCTTGGCACCCTCCTTGGATTTCTGGAAGCACAGGACACACAGGGGACGAAAGGAAAGCACTYATCAGACTCCACACAGCGCCCACACAATTAAGGATTTCATTTTCCTTAGGATCTTTGCTTATTTCAGATTAAAACACCCCCCAGACTGTGCAGCTGTCCCTCATCTCAGTTTGTTCCTCCCTCTAAACCACTGGGTTAAATCTCGCMACAGCTGAAGTTTTAAAAGGTTAAAACAACTCCACAAAAACTAAGACTTCACCCAGCCCATCTAATATTCCCAAGAAACACTTCTAAAATCATCAGCTGCAAAGGACTATCTAGGCAACCAACTATTAAAAAAAAAACAAAACCAAGTCACACAACTTAACTGATTTTTTGTTTGTTTTTTAAAAGTCTTGCTCTTCTAGTAACTAACTGCAAGAAGTATTTTAAATTTTTAGTTAYTGGATTTCATTTAAGGAACTTCACATAAGGAAAACATACAAAATGTTCCAATTAGTCAAACAACTTGAAAATAAAACCAATTTTCAGACATCTAATATACTTACCTTTGGTACAGTTGATGTAGGTAATGGTTCAGGTGGTGATGGAGAACTGGAAAATCCTGCTGTCAAACCCTCTAAAAGATCATTTTCACTCATAGGCTGCTGTTGAAGAGAAAAAAAAGAAGATTGTAAATCTCTTCATCTCTTAAAAAGTGAAAAGGTAACACAGTCCATTTTCCAACTGAACACTGCGTAACCCTGCTCGAGATTTGGTAAGAAAGTCACAAATTAAACAGTTATTTGAAATGGTCACTTTTTTTACCTGTGACTTTTCTTCTGGTTTTGGTAGGAGTGATTTTCCATCTTTGTCCTACAAAATAAAAAATCCCTAGCATTACACCAATCAGTCCTTAAATGAGAGTACAATACAAGCATTCTGAGAACATCCCCTGAGCAACAGAAAATGTTACACGGGGCAGGGATTCAACCAGCAGCCTCTAAAGCATCTACCGCTGCTACTCAAGATGCTTCTTAAAACATTCAGGTCCCTGGGCTTTTGTAACAGCTTGAACCCATCACAATTTATTTAGTTCTGAAAGACCAGAGGCTGCTGAAACACTCTAGCACAATGATCTCAGACAGAATTATTAATCTGTAGGTATTTGCAACAAAATCACTTCCATGCCCATGCAGACATCCAGTGATAGATGTCAGATATTTGGGAACTAAAAGTGGAATTTTTACATACTATAGAAATGGCTGAACTAAGACATCAGTGTTTCAAAATGAAACGGGAGCCTCAGTTTTTATCCACTTGTTCTGAGGAATGAAAAGGAAGCAAGACTAAGACAGCATGGTAAATAAATTACTTTGGCTTCTGCTAATCTGTACTCTGGAGGAATCGTTTCTTCTTCTTCACCCAGTTTTTTGTGTTGCTCCTTTTTGGTTTTCTCCTGTGAAGGCAAAACAGAAATCACAGTAAGRAAAACAACTGACTACAGCCCAGCAGAAATGCACATGAGCAAGCACTCAGACTTCAATCTTCTGATTCAAATTGGTCTTTCTCTTTCAATCCAACCACCAGATAAAAAATAAAATTAAAAGAAAGCATTTTTTCTTGAGAAAACATCMACTCCTCTGCCTATTTCTTCCTCTGTCTATCAGGCTCAACCTAATTCAATGAAGCTAGCAGAGGTAGGTAAATAGACATGASTGGACCAACAACAAAAACAACACCTCTGAGTCTTAATTCTTGATTTTTTTTTTTTGAGATCTACTCAACATCTGTCTGGGCTGCATGAAAAGGAAGGCTGAACAGTGAAATCTGTAGTCCACTTCAAAAATTATTATCCCCACACAAATTACGTTGGAAAAATGCCAGCTAAGAAAAGARACTGAAGACAACTTCAGGAACTTCTGCCTGACACAATTCCAGCCACCAGAAGGGCTGGTTTCTGACTCCAGTTTCTGGTTTCTGACTCCAGCCAAATCCATCTGGATCAAGGTGGGATATAGTGACATTCAGACTGTGCCTGTGAACAACATTCCCTTACACAGGATTTCAGTGACTTATYTATGGCTCCCTATTTAAATATATAAACCTTTAAGTTTCGTGCRTAATTATTAATTGAAACCCCTCATCATAAATTTGTTTCCTTCAGAAAAAGGACCACACTCTGCTMCCCCTGATGTGGATCTTAATTCTGCTTCAGTTCAGCAGAAAGATACAACAAAAGCACAGTTTCCCATGGAAACTATGTTTTCCCACAGAAACTGAGGGAACTGCTACACTGAAACAGTCAGAATTATAAAGTGTATTCACTGTGCTGAAATCYTGCTCGTACTTCCTAA
This sequence comes from Malurus melanocephalus, assembly GCF_030028575.1. Lineage (NCBI taxonomy): Eukaryota > Metazoa > Chordata > Aves > Passeriformes > Maluridae > Malurus > Malurus melanocephalus. The sequence continues at coordinate 771,588 of NW_026623523.1, forward strand.
GCACAACAGAACTGGTTTCAACAATACATTTTGTTTTTTGAAAGAAAGTAAAAATACTGTGTCTACATTGTTTGTAACCTGAGGAAATCGGGTAACATTGAACATAATTATATCAACAGTCTATTTTTTGAGGTCTGATTTTTTTTCTATACCTTAACTTTGTCCACAACAGGCTTTTTCTCATCTGGATCAGGCTCCATCTTTCCTAGGCTACTGGACAAGGCTTCCAGTGCTTCATCTGCTACAGGACCAACCTGTACAGGGCAAAGAATAATTCTCAGTTTGGAGATGAAGAAACCTGKTTTTTTTTCCCTCTTAGGTTCACAAACATCATCCCTTTAGGGCAGGAAGAGCTAGAGGAGACCACAAGAACCATCAGTTTTCCTTCCTCCATGGGAAAGGTCACTGACCATTCTGTTTGTGCTTGACTTGGCTTCTTTTTTTTTTGTTGTTTTGTTTGGTTTTTTTTGTGAAGCACTCAGCCTTTGTGGGTTACSACTGTGCAGGAAGAACTTGCAATTTTGAAATTAGCATCCTGACAACATCCCCTGCCATTCCATAGATGAAACACTGAGTTTTGCTTTAACTCCAGCTGAAGTGGCTCTGTTACTTACTGAAGACTTGGGAGCTGCAGACTGCACAGTGCAAGCTGTGGCACGAGGGACCACTTTATCCTCAGTGGCTTTTGCCACAGACACAGAGCCCGATGGCTTCTGAAACAGAAGAATTTACACTGTTTTACTGAAYATGCTTAGAAACACAAAATGTGCCAGTTAAATGTTTTTTTTCTTTCTTTCTTTCTAAATATAGTACTAAACGAGAAAGAGAAGTCTAAATTTAAAGGCAGAAGATGCTTAGTGAAGAGCTGAATGCCAATAGCACACGTTCCACTAAAGGCAACAGGGAGGGTAAAACAAGAAGAGAAGAAAATGTTTTTTCTTGAAAGAAGAGTAGCACAACCCAGTCTTAGCAAAACTATCAGAGTCAGCTTCTCCAGGGACCCAGAAAGACATACTTTGGATATGCTGCAGGGTTTTGGTGCTTTGGGTTGTACTGTAGGCTGTGCAGGGGAGGCAAAGTCCTTTGAGAATTCATCAACAAGATCAGATTCGCTCAAAGGCTGCAAAAAAAAAAGAAAGAAAAAGACATATGTAGCAAAGGTGACTCACTGYTTTTTTAATTTAGTTTTTCAAGAGCTGTACTTTAGCTGCTCAGAAAGCAGGGAAACATCTGCAGCCTACACTGAAACAACCTTTCACAATTATGTGCAGCAAAACAGCATTAATTTTGGAGCGCATAAAATCAAGAAAAACACAATTTGAAATAAATCAGTTACTTTGTTATGTTTGAAAGTCAATATAATGTAGTAAACTGTACACATAATACAAAACACAATACAGAGAACCAGGTATATCATGTTCAAGACTGTTTACAGGGCTGCTGAAAAGGAAAATACAACCTCTTAATTAGGAAGAAAATGCTAGTATCCACTAGCAGAAGTACAGCTCCCTGAGAGTTCCCTTAGCTTGTCCACTGACTGTTGAGGCTCAGTGGTTTTCACTGCATGTTTTAGTGAAAAAAAATACAGTTTTAGTTTCCTGCTGTGAGTGACCTATTACAATCCCCTGACACTATGTGAACTAGGCCTCTGAAATCCATACATCTCTACACCTGATGATCCTACAATTCCACCAACTACTCTTCACAGCTAAATGTTTAAATCTTTGCTAGGAGTGATGGCCATTCACCTGCTGCATTAAACTTAACAGCTTCGGTGCAGACTCATAGTGCTAAAATGACATTTCTGAAGGAGAAATCCCTCTCTCATTCCCTTCCCCAAATTGTTTATAAAGTGTCTCAACACGTGGARCACCACTCTTCAAAATGCCTGGAATCCTCCTTCAGACCCTAAAAAAAGGCACTTAGGTAATAACCTTTCTTCACAAAAGTAATGCCACTGAATGTACTTAAACTTTGCAGAGTGGAGGCCCAAAGCAAGACAAACCCTAGCTGAAATCCTTCACCAGAAATCACAAAAGAACTGCAAGTGACTGATGGTTTCCAGCTATTTACAYTGCCTTTTTCATTTTGCTGATTTTGGTTTCACTGATCTAAATATCAGTGGTGGTTCCGCAGGAGTACTGGTGAACACACCTTGCTCAAAACCACCTCCTTTAAAGGTGGTGCTTATAATAAAGAGGTGCTGAGAAATGATATCAGAAATTATGCCTGATATTCCCATGATTCAACTACAGAACAAGGATTCAATCATTTTTGTGCCTCCCACCTAGAGAGGTGGAAGAGCATGGGAATACCTATTTTTCTAGTAACCACTTAACAACCTTCTGGCATAATTCTGAGTTTATGTTCTGCCCTGGTTTTCTACAGGACTTTAGCCCAGCTGTAAACAAACCCCCTTTAGCTTATGTTCTCTTTTGGAGCTTTTCATGTGTGCTATCTCTTTGAGCTCTGTGTGGAACATGAAGGCTTATCTCCTGAGGCTTATCTCCTGGCAGTAAAGCCTTCTTCCCCCAGAGCAGACCTGCTCTCTTTTTCTCCTCATGACATGCTTGGCAGGAATTCCCTTCTGTGCAGCTCTCACACATCCACCACTCAAACACACTCCAATGTCTTGAGACCTGACATAAACATTTTTAGAGACCAAAAGTCTTTTTTTCCATCACTGCCTTCTCATTCCTCCCCTCCCSACACTTCAACCCTGAATAATAGGAATGACTTCACATTTCTGCTCGGAAGGCACAGCAGAGTCATTCTCACTTAAACTGGTCCTGRCTTTCACACTCGCTTCAGGAGAGCGAAGATTTCCTGTGCTTTTCCAATTTTTGGCAGCACTCCTCAACTCACAGTATTTCCAAAGTGGTGCCCTCAGTTTCTCCAGTGCACAGCTCCTTTGCTTTCTTCCTGTGCCTTTAAAACTGATCTTTGCAACTCTCAATATTTTAACGCTCTCTTGCACTTTCTAGGCCAAGATGGATACTCTTTGCAAAGTCCAAGTTGCTTTTGTGATCAGAAAAATGTCCACAGCAGCWTTTTTTTCTTCTTTCCAGTGACATTCCTTTATATTTGATCACTAACAAGAGGAAACTGTCAAGAAAACAAAAGATTTTCCTGTTTCATCTCTCTCTGTCCTTAAGAACTCCAACAGATATACTTTAATTCTTTACAGAATACTTTACACTAACTTCCCCCACAGTTTTCCTTTGAGTCAGCACTGATTTTTTTAACTCTCTGCGATCTTGGTACTCTCTAAACATTTTCTTTATATGAGCTCTTCATTCACAGGTAAGTGAATTTCCATAAAACCAACTTCCATTTGATGCTTCTGACCAGCAGGTTTTGTGCAAGGAAGTTAAAACACACAAGCAGACCTAGAGACTTACATCGTGGCACAGAGAGAAGTGATGACAGAGAGGGASAAAACAGGTTATCTAGCCACACTCCTATAATATTGTCAGTTTTCTAACCTTTGGTTTTTCTTCAGGCTTTGGCAATATTGGTTTTCCATCTTTATCCTAGAAGTAAAATAAGTATTATTGACATTTTACTRTTGTTACAGGAAGTGCCATACTCAGTAGTCACCAGCAAAATAATGTGAAGTAAATTACATATACCAGATTAAATCACTGACAGGAATTCCCCTAAATGGGCAATTTTTACATGGCCAGGTAAGTAGATCAAAAAAGCAAATATGATGTCAGCACAATACAAAAGACCAAAAAGTACTCTGAGGTTGTTTTGGCTAATCTCCACCACTTTGAGTGGCAAGCCAAAAAAAAAAAAAAAAAAAAAGCTGCAATTTTCCCATCATTTTACTATAGTGTTTCAAGATTACATTACAAAGTGATACCAAAGAGCACTTCTGCAAAGGGACAGATTTTACAATTATGAGATTTAATATCAGAAAAAAGAAATGCCACTCTTCAAGAACGAATGGGTGACTTGGTAAGAACAGATCTTTGCCCAGAATGCCTGGAAAAAGCAGTAGTGCCACAAAGGATGAGGAGGAAATCAGAGGTACAGAAGTCACCAAGGAAAAAGCTGTTGATTAAATACAAGTTCTTTCCCTCTCTGTGATGAAATAAAGTGTCAGATACAATGCCCTACCTACAAAGCAATTGAGATACGAAAAGCTTACCAACTCTGGAGTTAACCTGTACTCTGGAGGTATTGTATCATCACGCTCTCCAACCTTTTGTTCCTTTTTCTCTTTGGCTTTTGCCTTAAAAAGAAAGAATAGGGGGAAAAAAACACTTAAAGGAATTAAAATAGAAACTCAAAACACACAACTTCACTATCATGATTCTCCAGCTTACTGTGTGTAGAAGAACTGGCATGGCATAAAATTATTCCATGTAACAAGATACTAAAATCCCTCAGTTTATCCCTGTCAGATGTCTGTGGTGAATACAGCTAAATTATTTTAAATCCTAAAAAACTTAAGACAGTATTTGGAGCTCTATCTGTGTGACAGGCACCTACAGAWTTTTTGTGTGTACAAATTTCTCAGGTTTTTTTCCATTTCAGCACTCTGAATTACACAAGCCACAATTCTGCACCWTTTTCCATCACTTGCACGAAAACAAAACTTTTGATTTTCTGGGCTTCCTTCACGATGAAATGCATCCACTAAGTTATCTGAAAGTGCAGACTCACTAGATCTGCTATACAAAAAGCTCTTTTTTTGTCAAAATTGAGCTCATCAACAGGAGGTTTTTCACTATTTCCCTGYCATTTGTTTGCTCTGAGCTGTAATTATGGTTGTAGGCAAGTTTGCAAAACTAAACTAAAAAATAAAAGTTAGCATGCAAACACAGGGTTACTGTTTAAATTCTGTCTGTTGAGGAAAAACAAAACTTTCAGAAGATAGTGAAAGGCCAAGACTCAAATTAGAAATATAATGGAGTTTGGTAAATAAAGGAGCACACACACATTAAAAATCAAACAGCAAATATATCCAAAATGAAAGCTTGCTATAAATAGTACACAGTGCAGGGGAAAAAACCCAAACAGAACTGTATCTACCAGTGCATGCACATATGTGTGTATATATGTTTGCTTGCATAAGCAAACAAATTATATGATTATCATTTTACAGACCATCTTACTACGTTCTACTCTACCTCTATCCACCTGAGACTCTTAATTTTTTAATTTTCTTAACCACGGAAGACTACACATTCTGTAGGTCTTGGATACGAAAGTCACTTTCCTGTTATTTTACATATTTGTCCAGTGTCTAACAAAGAGAACTCAGGATTACACTGTCAGGGAAGCCAGGGTAAAGAGGAGTAAGATGTTACCTCTGACACCTCTACAACAGGAGTAGGATCTTCTTCAGGTTCAGGTTCAGGTCCTCCAAGAGTGTCAAGAAGAGCATCCAGTGCATCATCTTTAATTTCCTGTATTTAAGAAAATGCACAAAATGTTTCATTATTTCTTTAAATTGACACGGGTTTTACCTCACATATTTTTATGCTTATGTGAAGCCAGCACCAGATTGGTCATTTTGCTTTGGCTTTACCCAATTTCCTTAACACCAAATTATGTGATAGAATTAGCACAGTTTCAGTCAAGATATGGCTTAAGGAGAGAAGAAAGAAAAAAAAAGGAAGCAAAAAAATCCCCCCAAAACCCACAGTGTCACAATGTCATGTAACACAATCCTCATATGCTTTGACATGGCAAACCAAAAAACAGTAAGGTCACACTCAGTCTATTTACAGGGGAAAAAAAAGAAGGTTCCTAAAATATGAGAAAATGACATCACATCCAAGTTTTAAATATAAGTAATGACATTTTCCTGCTAATGTATCTACTCTACTGCCTCTAGTCAGAAAAACCACAGTTATTATGCAGAAGATCCAGAAGGAAAATCATCTGATTCACTAAAATCAGATCTTCAATACACAATGGAGTCTGAGCAACGGCAGTTCTTGATATTCCATTCTTTCCACAATAAAGAGGATTTCAACTGAAAATGGGAATTATGAGCATCTTCATGAGACCAGGAGCACATACTGGCAATGGCCTGTAACTTTTAATTTTAACTAATGGAAGAAYAGTTATTTATACCTCTTTTGATTTTGTTTTCTTCTCCTTAGGAGGAACTGAAGTGTTGACTGAACTTGTGGCTTGTGCTTGCACAATTTCTCCTTCTTTATTTGGTTTCTAAGAGTGAGATGAAATTACAGGCAAAGTCAAAAAACCAGAAAAGAAGCAGGAAATTTTATCAGTTTAACATGAATTATTGTGATTACAATTGTCAATTTTTCATCACAATAAATGCATGCAATGGCAAGGAAAGCGTCAATACCTCTGTCAGACCTGTCTTATTCTCATGAGCAGAAGCAGTACTGCAGGTGAAGTCAGATGAGAGTGCCTCTGCAAGTTCATCATCCGTCATTGGCTTCTGAGCAAGGAATTGCAAACCAAGTCATGACCATGAGAAAGATCAAATATCAACACGGGTCAAGCCCAGTTYACAGACTGACTGTGTCCTACTATTATTCACACAGTGACCTTGTTGGCACAAATTCCTGACATAACAAAAAATAAAGGTGGTGCTTGCCCCCTCTGGTTGATTCATGTTTCAGATAAGCTTTTATTTACAGCATGTCGAACTTCCTAATGAGCAAAATTAAGCTGGATGACAGAAATCTCTTGCCAAGTGTAGAAATACAAGAAGCCCCTGCTGAAGGCATTACATCCCTGCTTGCACAAAATTTCTTCCCTTTGTCACACATATGCCCAATATCTCTATAAGCATTTAATTGACACATTTCAGCTTTAACGTCCTGAAAACTCTTAAACCTTTATTAAAAACATCTGTGCCAAGTTCCRTTTAGTTTTATCAGTAGCCAGGTTACCAGGATACCCCACATCCCCCTGCTACTGCCTGGGATTTTCAGAGAACAGGCAAAATTTATATTTTCCTAGAAATCCAGCAATAACTAGATTCTTTTCACCTGGGCTACTTTCACCTTACTCTATATATATATCTATATATATATATATATCTATATCTATATCTATATCTATCTATCTATCTATCTATGTTAAAAAATAAAAAAGTCTTACTTCATCTTGCTCATTTGCTTTCGGTGGGACAACATCTTTGCCATACCCCTTGCTCTAAAATGAGAATTAATTTTGCAGTAAATGGGGAGCAGAAATATGCAATATGAAAGAAAATATGCATAAAAGATTGTGKTTTTTTTAACTCACTAACCTTCAACAACTTAACATACTCTGGAGGGAGACTACCTTCCCGTTTGCCCAGTTCTTCCAAATATCTTGAATATATATCTTCCTGTGAAAAGAATGCACACATTAACGTTTGTAAACTGTTCTTTACCGAAATGAATTTCCAATAAAGCTACCTACAGCAATACTTCCAAAAAGAAAATGCAAAGGTTGGCTAAGACACTGCATAGAGTCTTTCAGTACCTATTATCATACACACACATCTTGACCAGCTTCAGCAGTGCACATTATCCAGCAGAACCCTACAAATCTGCACCCAGATTATTAATTTAAGCCATTTCAGTGTCTCAGATCATAGGATGTATTGCTGAATCTAGATTGCTTTTCAAATATTTATAAATTCCSAATTTTTTATCATGTTTTACTGAGCCACTGAACTTGTAATTTTAATCCTTCTTACAAGGCTCTCCCATTCAGACTCAGAAAGTTATGCATCCTTTAACAATTGCCCAGTTTTGCTCAAGCAGAAATGAAATCTTCTAGGTTGTTTACACTCTCTTGTACTTCCCTCCATCAGTCTTTTGTAAAACCACTCTGGAACTTGCTTGAAAATCAACTCAAAAAGGCAACAAACTTACTTTGTTGACACTTCAGTGTTTTCTACTGCAATAGACCTAAAACTGAGTAATTTCTGTATTAATAAAACCAACATTAAAATCTGACTGGGCAAACTCTGTTTTAACTTTGGCAGGTCACAGTGACAAGTCCTGGATCAACATACAGGATCAATGTACAGCTACAGATGCAGTTCAGGGATAAATCTTCTAMGAAATAAGAATGAGAAGTGTAAAATACCGTAATTTCCGGGCCAGTGTAAACAGGAGTAGTGGGCACATCTTCCTCAGGTCCACCGAGGGTATCTATTAGGCTATCAAGTGCTGATTCATCCATACCAGGCTGAAAAATAAGCAAATCATTATAGAGGTTACCAAGGTGTACACAGGGGGAAAAAAAAAAACCCCAAAAACTGAAGCATCTGGTGAATCTGTAAAAGACTCCAAGAAACCAGCCTAAAAGCTTTTTTTCAGCAGCACATGCATTTGCCAAATTTCTCAGTAAGAACTTTTCTAAACTCAATTCCCCAGCATCATTAAAAGGGTACTTTGTATTTATGTACCAGCTGATGCACATACATATTCAAACATAACCAGAGATAGAAAGTAACTAATTTGAAACTCATGTAATTTTAACCTAGCTTCTAAAGAATTCCTATTTGACAAAACACAGATGACACGTTACTGGGTTTTACCTATTCCTTCACATGGCCCTTCACCATCATGCGTAATAAGACTTTATCAATACTTCAGCAGTTACCCTTTTTTTTTTTTTTGTGTCCTGAAACTGAAGTGTTTCAGAGAGAGAAGCAGCCTCTGAGACATTATTACAAGGAAAGCCTCTGTCTGGGGCTATGTTTACCAACCTCAGTACTCGATTTATCAGCAGCAGCAACCACGCTGGCACCAGCTGTGCCTGTTCCAGCAGCTGCACCAGCCACTGTGGATATCTCCTTGGACTTTTSCTGGAGGRAAAAAAAMCAGACACAAAAAACCCAGAAAAATKAAGAGATTATTTATTGCAATGTTAAAAAAGAGACAAATCAAAGTAAAACATTCAACGCTGAGGCTGAGCACAGTTTTTGGGACTCAGCTGGCTGGTGCATCTGTACAGCACCCAGATGCTTTGGCAGAATCAGCTACCACCAAAAGCTCTGATTCCATGTGATTCTGCTTCTATTTTAACCTTCTTTTTACCCTCCCAGTGACAGAAATCTGCAGGGCAAGAGAGACTTTGAGGCCCCTTCCAAGTCTCTTTTGAAAGCTGTCATTGMCTCCTGGCAATGCACCATTAAACTCCAGCTGCAAAAGGTGCTCAGGGTGGGGTGAAAACTGTGGCAGGTGGGCAGGTGGAGGAACAACACCACATAAAATGCAGGATTTTGTATTACAGGCACTTCTCATTTACTGTCAAAGATAAGTGCATTGTACTAGATCAGCAGCAGCCCTTCATATCACCCAGCCTTGWCACCACACATGCAGGCAGACCAAGAGACCAAAACATCTACATCCTGATGCCATGACATGCTTTTTCTTCACATTTTTTCTCCTTTTGCCCTGTGGAAATAAGCCCTCCCCAACTTTTCCCCCAACCTTTCTCACTTCAGTTTTTTCCACAGCCTTGTGTTCAGGGCTGACCCATTGCACTTGGAGCCAGCACTGCAGTGAGAGAGCAAGGGAAGAGCCCGACAGACTATCAATGACAAGTATGTAGCTTACAAGGAACTTACCAAAAACCAGAAAAAAAGAACCAGAAAAGCCCCAAACACACAGGAACAGACCTAAAACTGCAATGTTCTTAATKCCGTTTGTCAGCCAACAGAATATCTACACTGAATTCTGGGGGCCCAGTCTCACTTGACAATATCCATCTTGATGTGGACTCCTAACATTCCCTCAATAAAATAAACTGGCTCAAATAATAAAAATTGGTTGCTGCTTCCATGATACCTTCGCTGTCTCTGTGGAGGTTGCTGGTGGAGGCTGGTCAGCCTGAACTGTAGTTACTTTKCCCGTGTTATTTGGTTTAGAAGCTGTTGTCTCGGTAGAAGGGGTTTGGTTTTTTCCCTGTGTAGAGATAAACTATTATCACTAGATATGAAAGGCTGGCTTTTATATTCTTTTAGAACTATTTTTTAAGAGAAAGGCAGAAGAAAAACAGCAGAAGAACCCCTCATTAAAAAATTCAGTGAATGAGATTGAGAGTGAAATTATAAAACTTACATCACTGGGTTCCTTTTTCTTCTCTTCCGACAGTTGTTCATTTTCAGAGTCTGTCRGCTGTCATGAAACAAAAAATTGAGATAATTTACCCTTTCCGCTCTTCAATGCTACAGAACAAGATGCATGCCAAGTCTAAATAAGCACAAGGCAGATCTAGGATGGCTAACAGGATGCTTCTTGGGCTGTCCTGAAATTTGTGCACAGCTATGTCATTGACCACACACCAGCTTCACGATCACACACAGAGAAACAGCCAAGAGTTCAGCCTCTTTTTTCAAAGTTAGCAAAAGACCAAAGTGCACCAACTCTKTTGAGGTGAAAGATTAAGTATTTACCTTGTTTGACTGGCTGTTTTTTTCAGATCCTGCTTTGGTTGTTGGTGTAGACTGAAATATAAACAATTATTCAGACAGATGTCAATGTGTGTGGCTCTTTGCAGAAGATCAGATTATGTAAGGCAGAATATCAGACAGGTTCACACTTGTCAGCACTCACACACAGATTCTGCAGTTTACAACATCCTAACTCAGCCTGCCAGTCATTTAAGAGTACATGAAAGTGTGCAAACATGCACACACAGACACACTCACTCCTCACACAGGSGATTGAGGGGGAAAGAAGATGTTGAATATAGCGGCCACCTTGATAACAAACCCAAATTGCCACTATCTGTTTCAGAAATACCCTCAAGTATTATTTAATCAATTATTTTCCACCAATTTATCAATACAAAATATCTAAAATAAATAATGATAAAAATAAACRTAGCCCTGATGGAAAAGACAATCCCTTAGATTCAGTAGGACGTACATGGGATGGGGTATGTTCAGTTACTACCTTTATATCACACCCAAAGCAGAAATTTCATATATTTCCACTCCCCTGTAACCTCTCAATGCTCTTATTTTACAACAGAAYTGAACAATCTGGCTAGTGTAGTAACATGACTTCCAGGATTTACGCCTGAAACCCTTCTACAGCCATGCCACAAAATCAGTTCCTGTGATTCACCCCAAGTCAATGTACAGTAAGTAATAAATTACTACTAGGAGAAACATGTAAGAACTAAAACAGAAAAATTAAAGAGTATGAAGTATGATAATTATTATATCTGGAATTAAAGTTTTATCTCATAAGGAAACAGAAACATAAAAATCCCAGCCTCTTCACCATGTTTTTCTTCCTTTTTTTCCCTTGCTCTTGGTACCTCAGCTGTGCTATGAGCAACACAGAAAGAGCCTTTCATCTGCCAAACATTCACTACCATTTGTAAGCATTCAGCTTCCGTTTTCTGGCTGACCACACAGAGAAATTTGGTAAGTTTGTTTACCGTTTATTACGCAAGTATTCACACCCTCACACTGAACTGCTGACACTTGGCTGGGAAATCCTGAGCATATATTAAATGCAGATGCCTGGGCATAATCTTGGCAAAGGTCTCGAAGCTATGGACCAAGGTAAAGAACACATATCCACAAACCAGTGGGAAAATACTGCTGGAGAGGGAGAACCAAAAATCCTCAAAGTGAGAAAAAGATGTTAAGGAAAAAAATTTAAAAAATCAAAATCATCACTCAAGCTCTGAAGATTCCCACCTCGTCCCCAAATTCCCTGCTCTGAATTTTGTCTTGGTGCCTAAAGCCTGATTAAAGCACAACACCTCTCAGGTTCAGTCATGCTTTGCTTTATGTGCTCCCACCTGTACATCCTTATTACGTGACTCTCATGGGGTTAACTCAAAGACACACACATCCATATTTGTACCGGTACACTAGATAATCCTGTAATGCAAGTATAATCCTGAATTTTCTCAGATTTTAAGATAAGGTTGGATGTGTTTCTGTAACATCTATAGCAAACAGTCAGTCAGATATGAGATGTTCTTCAGCAGCAAAGTGCAAAAAATGTAACAGATTTGTTCAAAAGGATGAAGTTCAAAAACAGAGAGTTTGACTTTTCTTGCTCTGAAACTACTGACAGTGAGGATTCTAAGTTCCCTGCTAAGTACACAGCACAAATTCAGGTTTTTCTTCTCTGCTTTTCAGAAGAAGACTAAGCACACCTTATTTTTGCAGGACAACAAAATACATGTACTTGCACTTCTGCCCACACCCAACGCCACCTGCACAGAACATTCGACACAAATTCTCAACCTGCCAAACCAGTTACCAACTACAAGTTTCCTATTCTGTAATGTAAATATTATTTTACTATATATCTAATACATTTTTCTGTGTAAGGTATACATTGTTCACTATTCTTTTGCAACTTTCAAAAGTGCACGATTGCCCATACCACAGACTCATGTTTGACAATGCTGAAGAATAAATGGATCTATATGGGCAAGGGTTTGATTCAAGATTTACACACAAATGCAAGCTGAGGCCACAATAAAACTCGTGATTATAAACACCTGCTCACACACAGATTCATCTATTTAGATATACTTTCAGCAATTACAAAGTTCAAATATAATTGAAAAAGAAAACAAAAAAACAGGCAAATCAAAGCAATATTTTTAGCGTGAGACCATTCATTCAGAGGATTGTTCAGCCATCCCTTACACAGTGTCAACAGTGAGCAGCACAGACTAAAGTCAATGGCATCAACTGATTGTGAGCACTGAATTCCTAGGGAGGAAAAGGATGTTCCACTTCCCCTTCAACAGCCTGCTCCCACCTGAGATCCTGACTGAAAAACAGTCTGGAAATAAAAAATAATGTTTTTTCACTAGTTCTCTGGTTCACAGTACACTTGCAGCMCCTTGTTTCCTCCAACCCTGTATAATTCACAGGGTGCTGGCCCTACACCCTGGTCCTCTAAACTCTCCATGTAACCGCAGGCTTTGCCCACAGAACAAGAAATTCCACATTCCTTCCTCTGCCACAGTGAGCTCATGGCTTTCTCAGACAGGCACAGCATAGAGGGATCATTATAGACAAAGGATATACACACAGAACTGAAAGCTGAACCGAGTCCCAGAGGATTTTTAAGAGCAGTGGCACACTAGAGAGACTTCAGGAAGGGCAAATAAGACTTGGTTATAGCAGGCAATTGGGAAAGGGCTGTTAATTTGCAAGGGTTTTAGGACTAGAAACTGAAGTGACTCAGCAAACCTTGCATCTTTTCAAAAAAGCCTACTGTCAAAAATGCAAATTACTTGTTTAATCTGGCAGGAGAAAGACAGTAATAATGTGACAAACATTAAAAGAAAACATTAATTATGTTACACATGCAAATGCAGACCACTGTTTCAAAGGGATTTGTGTTTACCAGTCTCACAGTGCCGAAGCATGCCTTTGTTACTCTATTTTTGGCTCATTTACCACATTCTTCGGAGAGTTGTTTTAAATTTCAAGTAGGGAAAGACCACAGCTGTCTGGCTTAGACCATGTGGAGAACCACAGCATTAATGAACATGACACAAATGAGTTTGCCCACACAAACACAACGGAAGATGAAACCAGAGGCTGGCGGATACCTCCATTTGTGAGTAATGACAATTGTGCACAAATGGAAAATTTGTTTAATTGTCATTTGGCTCTCAGATGTATGTGCGCATGGAGGAAAAGGGTTTTAATAGGCTGAGGGGAATGTAATGGCCAAGTTCAAACGCAGAGATGGAGATGTAGGCCAGAACGATCACAGACAAGAGGAAAAGGCTGCTGCAAAGAAACTTCCCATTGGATAAATTGAAAAAAAACCCCAGCTTTAACAAAGGTGACCAAACCTCAGCACTGCCTGTACCAAAACCCTGTAGGTGTTCAAGATTTGCCTGGCAGGGCCTCCACAACTGCCACTGACCTGCAGAGCTAGCTCTACCTGCACCAGAGCACCTGCACCACTCCCACCCTCACCCCTCCGTGCATCTCTTTACTGGCATTCACACAAGCTGCAGGCAGCCTCAGCCTTTACCATCACACAAGTTGCTGCTGGCCTGCTTTGCCATCCAATTTTTGCTGGATTTGCTGCTACGATTGTGGAAAATGGAAGAGGTGGGGGGAGGATCATTAATCATCTGTTTAAAGAACACACGTAACTCTTGTTAGGCAGCGGAGGCGTAAGGGAGGGTTATGAGTCTCTCCCAACAAGCAGAGGACACGACTGATGACACAGCCCCGACACTGAGGAAGTCCCAGCCACAAAACAAGACAGAACAAGCGTGAAGGGCAAAGGCAAGGCAGCTGTCAGATAGAGAAACACAGGAGATTAACAAGAACATGCAACTGTACACATACAGAAAGCTGAAGCTTTCTGGGATTTGTTGAGTATGTGAAAAAATCCTTGTAAATAACCCTGCAATCACACTGGGGGGAGCTATACACACATCACAAAGAATGGCAGAGCTAAAATTAAACACCATAATTAATTTTCTTTTTATCGCTGTCATAAAAACCTCTTCGTGCTTTGAACAGCAATCTTAAAGATTTTTTTTGCAGAGGAAACTAAACTACGTATGCAGAATATAGGTAAAGTTACTCAGCATSAAAGTGTTAATAAGGAAATTCCATGGCTTTATATATGTGTCATGCAAGCATGATTTTCTGAAATTCTTACCCTGGTTTCAGACGGCTTCATAATTTGTGGTTTTGATGCATCCGCAGAAGGAGACTGCTTCTGAGAGAAAAAAACAACAACAACTTTAATTTTGTTACACATAATTGTATTAAGCAAGCATAAAGAAACCAAAGTAATTTTAGATGCCCAGCTCAAAATAAGAATAAATTATTTTTGAAAATTGGAGTTACTATTTTAGCTCTTTTATCTGACCTGTACTTCTACAATACACAGATGTAGAATTATGACAGTTTGATGAAGCCCACAGACCTTCTTAAAACCTTATTTTTTCTCCTCTGATATGTACTGACAGCAAATTTTCCATGAAATATCAAGACAAACTCAAGTTCTGCTCTCATACTGAAGCACAGGATTCATCCACCGTTCTTTCTGAATTTTTTTAACAAAAAATGTGCCTTTAGATTTACTAGCTCATTACACAAAATGTTTAATGCTAAAGTAGCAAACTCAAATATGTTGAGGTAAAAAGGAATAATATGCAACACATGCCCCCCAATGTTCCTACGTGTCATCCGATCTTTTTGGAACCCTACAAAGGACATGGTCATTTTCCTGGCTTCAGGGATGTCAATCCAAGAACAGCATGGTGTTTATTTTCTTGTGGCTGTATCAAATTTCAAAGCCCAGAAATGAATACTTCAGTTGTCTCATCAATACTTCATACACAAGTAATACTACTCCTCTATTCCTGCTTCATGATCCTCTGCTCAAAGGTGCACTTTTTATTTTTGTATAAGCTCAAAACTGCATCCTATGATTCTGTGATTTGCTATCTCTGTCACAGTAACACATCCACAGGTCATATTTAGGATAACAGCACAAGTTAGCAATTTTTTTTTACATTTACTCTTATCTTCCATTTTTTTACATTGTTTCTGTTTATCGCGCCACTTGCTGCATGAGAACAGACATGCTGTTTGAATTAACTCAGAAACCGTATTACTACTCCACTCTCCAGGGTGACTTCTTACTTCCACATGGAAATTTTTTTATTTTCCTAACTTTTTGCAGTACAAACATTCCTCAGCAACAGAGACTGTTATTCTGTATTACAGAATTTCAAAAGCACACTATGATGATGACAGCATGGTCTCCCCACCCGGCTGGTTGCTCTCTTTCACACCTGAGTGAGAGGTTTTAATATTCTAAATCTATTTTATAGACAATCTGTACTCGTTACACTGCAAAAAAAAGTAAAAAGTAGTTCTGCTTCCATATACCTACAGATTGACTGCTAAATAGATGGGAACTTTTGTATGGGCTGAGATATACTGAGGAATGTACAGAGCCTCGCACATCAGGGCAGAGAACTTTTAATCACCTTTTAACATATTTCCACTAACTCCATCAGGTAACCTGCTGTCAACACGGTATTTTTCTTACTTTGCTCTTTAACAGTTTTTCCTCTCCTTTTCTTTCTTCTYCAAGAAATTAATCTGAATTCTTTCTGCATGACTAACAAATAAGTATCTGTTCTACACCTTCATATTAGTCACCCTAGTCCCTGTCTGTTTAGTAATAAAAACATTTATCTGAGCCCTTCTCCCTTCCCACCCTCAGAAAATTTCTACCACACTACCGTCTTACAATGCACTGAAAAATCCTTACCCATGTCCCAGCATAAACCTGCGGGAACGAGTAAACACCTCCCAAAACCCCAGCTGCCTCTTTCTGCCCGGTACAGCTGAAGGGCAGTGACCAGCAGAAGCAAAGAGGTGAAGGATGGAGGTACTCATGGAGGAAGAGAAGTCTGRAAAGAGGAAACAGCTCAAAGCACGGCTGCTGACCAGCAGCTGTGGAGAACACCAAACCACCATCCCTGGGGACACTCAGGGTTGACCCAGGGGAACAAAGACCTGAGGAGCCAGAGGGGAAAAGCAGGACAGGTGGGAAGAGCACAGGAGCCACCACAGAGCGCCTCGCTTCACTCCCACCACTTCCTGCCTGGGTTCCACAACAAGAGCCCACCACTTCCCACTCTCTCCCAAAAAACAACCACTTGGGGGAAGAAGCAGGGTCCTTGTTCTCCCAGCCCTTCAGCCACTGGGATCTGCAGCCTCTCTCAGTCTCTGCCAAGCTTCCCACACTCACAACCCCTGAGCTCCAACTCCTCTGGCTGCTCTGGTCACCACTGTGCCACCATTTCACCACCAGCCTGGCTCCAGGGATCAGCCTCTTACCACGCGTTGCTCCGGCACTCCCGGCCCCAGGACCCTGTGCTGCTGCCAGCTGTGCCCAGATGTTTCTGCCCACAGAGGGAGCACAGAAGGCGTGAAGCAGTGTGGGGACGTGTGTCAGGCGTGGAGGTAAATATTAAAAGTGCTGCCTGGCAACCAGCACAATACCCAACCTCCTGACACAGAGCTGCTGCGCAGCTGTGGCACACCCTGCTCACACCTCGGCATGGTTGGCCCAGACACCCCCTGGCAGGAGGGCTGACATGCCAAACAGCAAGGGTTTGACTGAGCAGGAGGCAGAGAAAGTCAGGAGATGCTGCACAGGGAGAGTGGRGTGACCCTTGAGCTGTCAGGGATCCCCAGAGGGTGGAGCCAGAAGGGAGAACCAGTGAGATCGGTGCTGATTCCCATTTTCCTGCAGCTGCATCCCTGTGGGTCCTGCCTGAAATCAGAAGCGGGTGCTGCAGGGTGCTGTGTCAGCCCTGGTGCCCTGTGAGTGCACAGCAGCCCCAAATCCAGCCTGGGGCACAGGAAACACACAGCTCTCATGTGAGAGGGGAGGCAAACCCACAGCAAGGCACCCAGGACCACTGCTACCCACCAGCAGATACTCCCTGCACAGGAATCCCAAAACCACCTCAGAAGGGACTCAGAAGTCAGGGAACAGGTTACAGGATAACACTAATTAAGCAAAGACTGATCCCTGTTAATTACCCCACCCTGCCAGCAGAGCTGCTGGGTGACCTGCAGTGTGGGGTAATTAACTGAGATCAGTCTTTGCACAGGAGCTGACCAGAGGACCTCAGGTGCTCTTGAGTTAGAGGATGGATTTCCAGAAAGGGCTGATACCTGGGTTCTAATCTGGTAAGAAAAACACCACCTTTGGAAACTCATTTGTCAAGTTAGCAGGGCACTATTCATGTAATTGTTGAAAGAGCTGTGACAGAASTCAGAAAGCGCATTAGTAAAACAAAACAAAAAACCTGGTCAAAAATCAGTTACGTAGTCTCACTGTGTGTACCTCAGAAATCTGCAAGTAAAATGGAAACTGCAACATGAGAAGAAGAAAACAATGGTGGCAAACATCAACGTGAAAAGGAAAAGCAAATAGCAGGTGAAGAAATCCTGGAAGGCTCAGTTTCACAGAACTAAAAATCACTTGAAGTACCCCAAAGTAGTGAGAGCTTAATTACAAATTCTGGAAATTCATAAGGAAGATTTATCAGACTGGGGAAGGCCATTGCTCAGGAGCTCAATGCACCAGGTGGAAACTCTGAAAGCCAGAAGAGATGCTGAAAACATTTACCAAGCAAACCATTCAGAAAAGCTTGGATGACAAGAAGAGAATAAATATGAATCAACAAGAATTAAGCAATGAACCTCCAGAGGAGGACACACTGTCACTGCAAATTCTCACTGTACTTAAGGCAATATTTTTTCTCAAATAAAACTGGGAAATTGGTCTGTAACACTAGGTTAAGCCATTGCTTTTCAACAATCTTTCTTTCAGCCAGCTTCCAGCCTGAATAAAACAGAGTTCCTGAAGGGATCCCTGACACTGCTGCTAGGGTGAAGGAGATCAGAGGCAGCAACACAAAACCTCAAAGCAACACCAAACCCTTCTAGACAGGCAGCAACAATGGCAAAAAGCATGTAAAGGCCACAATGTCACAGGCTGACATACTCCTGCCAAAAAAAGGGAAGGGGAATCTGGGAAAAAGTATTCTATTGCTGTGACAACATAAATATAAATGTAAAATGTAACTTTCAACCTTTTTGGCTTGAGCTTCTCTAGGTCAAGTGCTAGGACAATTCTGGCCATCACACCAGAGTATGGATAAATAAAGAAAGCTCTGAGGACAGGCTTAGGGGAGAAAAATGAAGAAAAAGTATGTATGAGGGACTTAGTGACAGGAAAGGTGAGTCAGCACCTGATGTTCTGTACTCTGGTCAGGGACCCAAGAAAATGGGAAGTGAAGAAAAAAGTGATTTATCCTTTAACAAAGAATCTCAGGCCTGTGCTCAAAGATCTTCTTTCTGGAGACGAGTCACTCTGTGGRACAAAGGCTGCCTGGACAAATCAGGCACGTCCAGCTCCAGAAGCCCTTGGGAGAGCTTATATAAATATTTATTGGGTGATCTAGCTGACCTCAGCCTAGAATAGAGGGCTGAAGAGCCACCCAAGTTCTCTTCTAAGCTGACACCCCTTAAATACAACTAAACTGGTGCTGCTTCTCAGTCTTAGAGCTCACAACACGAAAGATTTCACAATTACTAACTCCTAGGCAAGGAAAAACCTAATCTACCTGACTACCTGTAAAGTGACTGCTTCTTTCCATGAATGGCTCTGATACCATGCTTTAATTAACAGGCTCATAAGATGTGGGCAGCCAAAAGCTCTTCAGAGAACCATTGTGAAAAATAATGGGTTATTTGAAGTGTGAAATAGCACTTGAGCTGTTAAAGAGGTTAAACCTCCCACTTGCTTTGATGGCGTGTGGCAAGCGCAGTGTGGCTCTTCCATTCCTGAACACACACACAGGAGGCAGAATGAGGGAGAGGGGTGACACCAAGGGGGTGTGCATACACAAATAAATATGTAAGTATATAAACGTGTACATTTAAAGCTACACAGCGTCTAACACATGCAGTCACTTAAAATGGGAAAAAGGATTTAGCGCTGATACTCTTTCTATACTTTTTATTGCTACAGTATCTATAATAGCAGAGTTAAAAAATTACAAATTTGAGTGCTGCTGAGTCATCCCCCATCCCAAGTAATTTTCAGAATATCCTACTATTT
Organism: Malurus melanocephalus; assembly: GCF_030028575.1. Lineage (NCBI taxonomy): Eukaryota > Metazoa > Chordata > Aves > Passeriformes > Maluridae > Malurus > Malurus melanocephalus. The sequence continues at coordinate 791,207 of NW_026623523.1, forward strand.
TGCAAGTGCTRCTCTTACATACAGTTCTGCTATTACCTTTTTAAGAAAAACAACAGCTTTTTAAGAGAAAGATTAAAGTCCCCACAACAACCAAGAAAACTATATTCTTTTCTAGATTTCAGGCTCTCAGTTAATTTTGTTGAGGCTTAATATCAACAACTTCATGAAGCGGAACAGCATGATGGAGGTTTCTAGTTAGTACCTGTGCATTATACAGACAGTGGTGGATTTGTGCTGTGCTGTTGTGACGGTTTCTTTGTAGAAGTGGTGAGAACCATTTCCAAATGATTTACACTGCAATTTCTGATGGCTGACTTTGTCACATGTCCAAAGCTCATTGTCGTTTCTGAAACTCACCAATGCTGCATGTTACAAACACAGTCCCCTGCCCCTGCAAGCCACTGAGGGCAGGTGGGGAGAAAAAAAAACCTTGAAGGACAATTCCAGTCACTTTACGTAGCTTCATTCTAATTAAATCTAAAACTCTTTGACAAAGTTGTTGTTTTGGCTGGTTATTTTAATTTATACAGATAGTTGTAGTTCAGTTCATCAATATAACTGGTTTTAAATACCTGTCTTTCAAAAAAAAAAAAACAAAACCAAAAATCCACAACAAGAAGAAACCCTAGAGATGCTTTCTTGTGCTTTTTAAAATTCAGAAGCTCAGCTTGTGTGAATATTACCAAAAAATATGTACAATCTATTACGACCATTATAGTTCAAATTTCTGCAGCTGCTATTGTGGAAAAGAATAACCCTGAAATTTCATTATTCTGCCACTTTCTCACCACGCAGAATGAGCATTTGCAGCAATTATTAATCTATACCCAGAAGCAAGATCAACCACCATTCAGAAATGGTAAATGACATAGAGGAGATACAGCCATTTCCTCATGAAACAAAAACATGATAATTTTTTTAAGAGACTGGTTTGAACCAAGAAATTGAGATGCTGATTAGCTTGTAAAGACTCTTTTACAGCCTCAGATGGTGTTACATTTATTGATGATCATGTAACATCAAGCCAGACAACTTCCATAACACAGTCTCACTCTTACTGATTACTTCTACTTTCAAAACTAGAATAAAATTTCTGCCATTCTGGCTCTGAGATGAAACTTTTCAGTACTGCACCACTGAATTTTATGTATCAGCTAAAGCTGGTTAACCACACTTCAAATTTAACGCAACAGGTATTGAAGCAGTGTTTTTCAAGATAACCTACTTGCATAACGTTTGCTTTAATGTGACCAAATTTAAATACTCAGTGAGGCATGTGTGTTTATTTTAGAAAAGGTTGAGACTCTAAAACAGCTTCATGGTTGAACAAAACATAACAGGCCGGCAAGTGACAATTTACTTAAAGTAATTTTTGTACTATTTCACTCCTTGTTTAACTTACAACACCTCAATTTATGCTCGCTTATATGCAGAAAGTTTAGGATTGTGCAAAAAAATTTAGAAGTATCCCACAGCATATGGTAAGAAGCACTGTGCTTGTTTATTTCTTTCGGAAGCAGAGGGAAAGAGTTTGCTAGTTGATCACAATTCAGGCACTATATCACACAGCAAGAACCTTTACATAGTTATAATTCAATCTGTGGCCATGAGGAATCACTCAGACTCCAGCATGCAGCTTGGCTACTGCTTTATAGGCTTTACTACATGCAAAGGTAAACTCTATTTAATGTCCTATTATGATATTGGAAGTGATGTCTGAAGAAAGTCAGTATATTCCAAGCAGGGTAACACACTTCACCTGCTGCCTTCCCATTCTGTTTGTCTTTGGAAACAGATCACTTCAGTATCATAGGCTGCACAATCCTTGCATCTTTTCAACTACATCAACAATCAGCTTTAAACTCTCCATTCTTATTTGTTCTTAAAGCACACTCTTCAATTACCTCCTCTTGGTAACTTCCTGTTTCTGTGGCAATAAATTCTGCAAGTGAGCAAGTTTGAAATTTCACTTTCATTCAGTCATAATCAGATATTAGAAGCAGTGCCCCAGTCCTGTCAAGCCTCTTCTCAGGTTCCCACTCTGCACAAGAGAGGATTACAGTAATGTACTAGACAGTTACTGCAGCCTGGCCTCTCCTCTTTTTTTGCGGCAGCTCAGAAATCCTCTTTTCAGTTTCACCTCGTGCGAACATTTAGCATTTGGCTGCAACTTCTCCAGAAAACTGTTTCCATTTTCTGCATGTTGTTTCGAACACCAGAACGTTCCACAGTTATCTGCAGCAGCAAACTGTGGGCTGGCAAGTAAACACCAGGAAAGCAGGAGATTAGGTGCCAACCACATGCCATGAAGTGTTGCTGAGCTCAGCTAGGATTTGTGTCCCTTAGTCCGCAGTGTCACACAAAACCCTGCGCAGCAGAGCAGGGATGCAAAGGGGGAAATTACGAACAGAACCAGGGAGTCACAAACAGAACCAATACCCTCTAAAGGGGGCGTATCAACACACACTAAAATTACTAAAAGACTACTTCATCTTGACACCAAATATCTCTGAGGTTGTTGAAGTCAATTACTTCTACTGCAAAAAAATTCAAACCAGGCAATATCCAATGTGAGCAGCACTCTGAATGAGAAATAGTTTTTCAGCCCCAGAATGCAGAGAAAATAGGAAGTATTACTCATGAAACTGTATGAACTAACACATACATGGTCACGGTGGCTACTGAAATAAATGTAGAAAACACAGGAGAATAAATAAAAATCACCAAGTCAAAGAACCTTAATAGAACTTCACTGTTAAAACATCATCTAAGTGTAATACTGCATAACCAGGGGTGGTGGTGGTGTATCATTGGGCACTATTGCTTGATCGTTTTAGATAATTTCAATATTGTTTTATTATTCCCACTAAAAAGAGACAGATTGGGATACTTCCTGCTTCAGAACTGGCTTCAACTCAAACTTCAGACAGGTTCTTCAGCATGCTCTGGAGGAATAACTGTATTATGGTTCAATCCAAAAATATGAAATCCCATCTTGGTAAGGTTTTGTCCTGCCTCACAGCAGTTTTGCTCCTGGGGATCAAAAATGTTCATTTTGTAGTTGGTACGAGCAGTTGTACTGAGCATGGCATAAAGGCAGGCAGAGACCTGACTTCTTCTTTAAAACCAGAAGCTTTTCTGAGCCTTAAGGAGCTCCCAAGGAGTGCTCCAGACCACCACCCACCCTCCCTGTCCTCCTAACCAGGTTCTCTTTTTGGCAAAAGAAACTCTGGACAAAGCCCCGAAGTGTTAACAAGCACAGGCACCCTCCACTCAGGGAAACAAAGGGCAGAAATTGTGACAATGGAGAGGCTGGACACCAACCTCACCAAAAAAGCAGCTCCTTTACTTCCCGGAGACAAAAAGTTTCACCTCTACCCTCACTCCCAGTCCTTACAAGAACCACCATCTTCAGGGCAGTACAGCTTTGCCCAGAATTCAAACCGAGTCTGCCTACAGTGCAAAGCTCCACAACCAGAGCTGCGACGAAAAACTGGTCATGGAGTTTGTTTCTGCAACTACAGAAACAGCATTTTCTGCAGGCTCTACATACCCTATATATCGAACCAGTCAAGAGAAACAAAATAAAAACCATGAAGAACGAAAAAACCTAAACCCCAAAACAAAAACTGTTTTACATTAAAGATTAACTGTAACAAATGTCAGTCCAGAAAACAGTATGTCTAATGCAGAAGAAGCTGTTATTACATGCTTTACATCAATCTAAAAAACCACAACATTGAGGAAACTAGTTGTCAAAAAAAAAAAGTAAGAAACAGATAAAAAACTCAACAGAGGTGTCTACAACATTTAAAAATTCTGGGCTATTTAATGCACTATTTTCACTTTTCCAAAGGAGATGCAACACTACCAAAAATAATCAATTACAAACCTTAAGCAATATCTACCTACCTAATTTTTACCACTGCAGAATGAAAAGTATTTAATGAAAAGTACTATTTTTTTCCATCTGTTTGTCATATCAGACGTTTCAGCACCTTTTCGGTCATATTTTTAAGTGCAATAAACTAGTGATACCTGAGCACAGTTCAGCCAAGAAGTCGCTCTTGCAGATCACCACACCCTGACTATGCAATACTCTGTACAGGCACATAAGCTCTGCGTTTGTGTGCCAAAATAAATCATACAGGCCTTGGAAGCCAGAACAGCGTGGGCTGTGAGCAAGGAAAAAATTACCAGCCCCACCCCAAAACAAAAATATAAATACAGAACGACTGAGACACCGCTTTTAAAGCTCGCTCTTCCTTGTCCCTCTCTTCTCCAAACTGCCATGTCATGTGGTTTTACACAGTGTCTGAAAAGGCTGTTTCCAGTATGTTAAAATAAATTTAGGAGCTTATTAACTACACACTGCTCTGGAATGCCTCAAGTCTGCTGACAGGAGAACCACGCCAGAAAACCCTGGAGCTGGCAGCTCCTGTTATCGCAGCCCACAAAATTCCCAGAAGAAGGGGAGAAAATTAAAAAAAGAATAGGAACTACAACGCGAACACAAGCAAGCCTCAAGCAGAGGCAATTGGTAAGCAAACCCAGCATGAACAGCTAACTCACTCGGTAGACGTGTGGCTCCTGTTTCCTGCGGGGACGGCTGCTCCACGCCCAGCACTGGGGCTGTGGCTGCAGTTTCCGGGAGCTGCTGGCCAAGCCAAGCCCTCGGCGAGCCGGAGTAATTGCTGAGCCACGCAATCTCCACCCGGCAGCACGGGGAGGGCACCCAGACCAGCAGGTTCRGGCTTCCACGCTAAGCCACGGTGAGCAAACCCCTCCTCCTCCTTCTGGGGTCGCTTCTGGGGTTGGCCGGAGCAGGGTCTCCCAGCAGGGACAGCTGGCACCGAGTTGGCACAGAAAGCCACGCAGCAAAAAGCAGGAAGGAAGCTAAATTCAGCATAAAAAAAGCAGTGTTTGCCTTCTACCTTTTGATTTCCCACCACTGGTGCCAATGGAAGGAACCCACTCATTTCCCCTCAGCAGAGTAATATCCCTGTTTTAAGTTTACAGTCCCTAAATTTGACTGTAAATTGGTAAAATGATTACCCAGACTCTCTGAGTACATGGATGTTAYTAAGTGAAAGTAATTGTGGTGATTTAGGCCACTTAAGGCCACCAAAACTTAACTGACAAGTACTATTTTTAAGCATAACAAATCCAAATAATCGGTATTAATCTAGAAATTCAAAGGTGCTTCTTGAAATGCCAATAGTAATCTGCTCTCAGGTTTTTTTTTTTTTTTGCTATATAATTGAATTTTCAATACTTGTAGTTGGGGTTTTTTAAAGAAAAAGCCCCTGCACCATTAACAAGCTATTTTTTTAAAGAGCCTCCATGCTGCCCTTTGTCTTGAGGGAATAGTAAGAAACAAGTCAGCTCTGTAAGGAAAGTAGGAAGGGAAAAGCACCTGCAGACTGATGAAAATACCCAATTTCTGAGTGAAGCATAGAATGTTCTTATGAAAGGATTTTGCTGTTTTCACCACTGCACAGCTTAGCAAATTGCAAATCCTATATCTATGCACAAAGCCAGTTCTTGGCACCTTCTGTACTCCAGCAGCTTCCAATTTTTGATATTTATGTCTACTTTKAGCATGCCTCTGCCACCAAGAACGCCAGCACTGTCCTCCATATAGACAGAGTCCTCCTGATTTTCACGTGGAGGTTATGTTCTGGCAACAACTCTGAGGGCAACTTCCAGGAACAGCCTCATGCTTTGTCACAGTCCTGCTGCAGAAAACCTGTGAATCTTTGTGTCATGACACACACGTACCCTAGGGAGAACATGAAAAAGAAGTGCCCAGGTAACCTGAATTATTATTTTTCTAAATAACTTCAAAATTTAGAGACAGTCTTTCCAAGCTCCATAATATGACTGGGAACCTAAGAACATATGCATTTCTGTGGACATTCCCAACCAATTCTCTGACTTCTGATGCCTTCTACTCACTAGTGCTTTCCTTCACAATAAGGTGCCTCTGCAAAGGTCACAAATTTGGTGACAGTTGAGTAAGATGTATAGCAGAAAAAAACATGAACAGTAAATACACTGAGCGTACGTGTCACTTCTGATGATAACCTAAATAGACTTGTCGCTGCAAAAATAGTAGGGATTTCACTCAAAGATTTTAAGTAACTACTCTTCTTTTACCTTGTTTTTCTGTTTGTTGCTTAAGAAAGCAAAGTGAATCCCTTTAAAAAAGTGTTAATTTGGGTGCCAGCTGAAAGTAACTAACCTTAAATTTCTCCAGTCATTAAGGTCAAGAAGCCTCCTCTGAAAATCTGAAATAAAAACACTTCTTACTGCATTTCCACTCTTGTTGAGCTCTCCCAGCCCTGCTGCAATAGTCCATGAAAGCAATACAAATATTCTCACTTCTCTAAGCTATAGCAGACAGCCAGGAAGAAGAAAATAGTTGCTCATTAAGAGCAATGCAAAAGTTCTGCAACGTAAAAAACAGCTAAACTTCATCTGTTATCAACAGAAATACCATATAAGAACACAAAGATCCAGGAAGGGTGCTGGATCCAGCAGTTTTCAAGTATTAGTGCCTTCTAATAATAGATATGATTGAACATTGAGGTGGAAATTGGCTTTCCTGGTGGCTGTGGAACTGGCAAAAACTTTATTAAAGGCTGTAAAAGGAAACAGAGCAGCACTGGCAGGGGACCTTCTGCGGAGGAAGGAGGTTAGTTCAGATTTTCCTCCTCCCTGCTGCCTGCTAATCCTGGCAGCCATGACCTGGTTTGAGCACCTTGGCAGCTGGTGTGCGTACACTGTAGGGGCTGGTCTTAGGCAACCCAGCAAACATTCCTGATGATGACATTCTGACCTGAACCTCCCTTTTCACCCCATTTATCTGGCAAGGCATTAAAAGCCCCCTAGTACAAACCGACAATCAAACAAGACTTCCCCATCAAAGAGGAAAGAGAGGCTTTGTGGCAGGCACAAACGAGTCAGAACATCTGTTTCAGTTGAGCCTCCCTAAATTATTCATTTAGATTTGAGTCACACAAAAACTGGGCACATCCAGGTTGCTAAGTAAGCCTCCGTGCAGAGGAGGAGGAGGCCAGAGAGGCGGCGCTTCTTGCACCACAGGGACACTCAGGCAGCCAAATAATCTCCCTGTAAGAGCACACTAGGCAGAGGCAGTGACTAAACACTGCCTGCAATTCCAGGAACTCGAGAGTGACACARCAGAGAGCGCAGGAGTGAAATGAAGGCACAGAGAACTCATTTCTGATAGACGGCACACCGAAAACAAAGCCAGGCAGCTGAGTGCTTTCCCTTGGACCATCAGGCTGCCCACACACTCAAGCATGACACAATGACAAGCCCTCGTCACACACAAGTTCTTGCATCTGAAAGTCAAAAACCCCAGAAGAAACAAGCCATCAGTTATTATTACTTAGTAGCTGAAAGAAAAATTACTCAGGCCTGATGTGGAGGCAGCAAAATCCCTCTTGGCTCTTCAGTTTAATTAATTTCACCATAAGGTAGGAATAGGTAAAAAAATAAACAGTGTGAGATGGAGCAGCTTAACAATCCCACCTCCCTTGCCTCTAGTAAGGATTTAGAAATTTATCTACGATAAGTAAAGTCAAGTATGTATTACTGAACAACAGAATCATCAAAGATACATCAGGGGAAATAGATAATAGAAGAAACAACGGTCCCAAATTAGCCAAAAACTGGTGAAATATTTTGGATTGCACTAACAGATTAGGTTTTGTTTTGCAGCAAAACAGAAAGGGCTGTCTTGCCTTTCAAGAATACTTCCTTTCCTCTAAAATTTCTGTTAAAAAAATCACTGCAAAATTTTGTTTGCAATAGGTATTTTTAGAGACAAAAACAAAGATGGAGAAGAATACAGCCAGACAAATGGCCTGCAAAGGGTATGGGTGGCACAAACTACAAGAACAGAACAATAAATATCTGAGTTTTACTCTATTTTAAATAACACTAGAGGATCACAGGAGATTGTTGAAAGTAGAAGCTATAATTAACAGATTTAGTGTAAGTGAAAAAAGGTGGAAATGGCTGGGTAAGAACTAAAGAATAAAAAAGACTAAACTTAAATTAGCTATCAATTAGCAGTCAATATTAGTATGAGGTGAGTATTTTCATGGAACATATTTTTTACCAATAAATATGTTGGGAGTGCCACAGAAACTGTAGAAGCACCAAGTACTGATAAAATGCACAACCAAAGCTGCCACAATCTAATATACAGCAACTCCTGGCAATTCCATTAAATTATTTCCATGACACAACCTTCCAGATCTCAGGCTTAACAGCGTGTATAGATTGTGCCTTTCACCTCTGAAGTTCTTTCTACTTATCACAGAGAGAATATGCGCTGAAAAAAAAGACTTAGAGATGTGTTAGTCAGCAAAWTAGATGTAAACATCCCTGGGACCATGCAGCTGGTGACTGATGGAGGCTACAGATGCAGAACGACATCCAGCTTGGCTAGGAGAAAAATCCTGGCAAAGTGCAAGAAAATGGAAAGAAATAAAAAAAAAAAAAAAACACCCCCCAAAAGAAAAAAAAACCCCTTCCTGAGCTATCTTTAGTGATAGGGAAAAAAGACTGGAAAAAGGGGACAGCGGGATTTATATCCTTGTCACCTCGCTCATTTAGTAGCAAGGAAAAAGAAATTACTTAGGTAGCATACAAAGATATTTAGGAGTATTATTTGACAAATGCACTGATTAAGAAAATAGAAAATCCCCTTCAAAAGCAGAAACATTTCCTGTTGTTAGGATCCTTCAAAAAATGGGCTCTCTCCAGACATGGAACACTTTAACACTGTGATGCATCAATGGATCCCTCTCAGCTTGACTTAGGACCAACCAGCCTCACATCTTGTGTGTGGACTGAGGAGCTGGAAAGCCCCTGGCTCATTCATGGGAGTGAAGGTTGGTTGAGAAATATCAAAAGGTGCTTTTGAAAGCCAGAAATTTCAGGGCAACCAAAGAACAGAACAAGGAACCACAGCTAAACAAAGACATTGATTTTGTCTCCACTGCTGACAAGCACCCAAATCCCTCACTCTTGAATACTGCCATTAAAATGGACCCAATCTGAGCTCTCCCTGAATGCAGCTGGAGTTAAGCTTTACTGTCAAACTTCACTGAATTCCACCAAACAGTCAGAAATACTTATTTGCCTCARTAAAACACACTGCTCCCTCTCCTTTGAGTGACCTGCATTTTACTCATCTGTGACAATTATGCACCTAACGATGGCTACCAGGTACAGCATCAGCAAGACGATTTTCAACACCCTCTTTCAACACCCTGCAAGGTCTTGAGCACCCTGTTTCCCTTCAGAGAGCATCATCTGCACTCCTCTGCAGGTGGAGTCGGCTTTAAAATGTCTCTTGCACGGTCAGCTGAACTGCTCCAGGGGCAATGAAAGCAAAGAGAAACTCAGTGCTTCAAACTCACCAAGTAACACCAAGTTAACAGAACCAAAAAAATACACACACCTCAGGGAAAAAGAACCACAGTCCCCCAAAAGCCAAATGTAGGTTGCCATTGATATCAAAGGGGCCAGGATTCTTTAAAAAACCCGGGAGACTTAAGAGAGAACATGTGAAAAGGGAGAATGTTACCCTTTATTCCCTCAGGACATCAATACTGGTATTCTGCTGACTTGTGCTCCCCTTTCATTTCAACTCACTAAAATTTCCAACAAATGATGAAGAACACCCTTGTGGTATTACATGCTGGCAAAAAATCTATTTTCTATCCCACTGCAGGAGATGGAGTCATACTACCTCTTTACTTAACAAAAAGACCATTTCCTTGAGTATGTATTACCTTAGCAGCAGCAGATGCTCCACTTGTCTCTGTTTTGAGGGGCTGGCTGACATTAGCACTTGCTTGTCTCTTCTACAAAAATAAAAACACATAATAAAGGTCAGAAATTTTGATGAGGAAAAAGTAAAGCCAAGCAAAACTGAAAAAAAACCCCAAACCAAACCAAAACAACCAAACCCCAAGTATTAAAAAACGAAGTACACTTAAAAATGTCATTAGAACATTTTTGCAAGGCAAGTCATCAAAGAATGAATTCTCCCGCATGACTTGAATTCAAACAGGCACATTTCASAGCCCAGAAAGTGCACACCCAGGACAGGCCGAGTTCTCTTGCAGTGTTTTATGGAGGACACATAAATCTGTGCTATTTCCTGTTGCACAGAGACTGCATTTTAAGTTAACAGTTAAAGTAACAGTAACTGTATATAAAGTATCACGAAAATAATGGGGAAAGCCATTGCTGTTCAGACAGAATGTGAATGACTAACCAGGAGGTAACATCCACAGGCAGGGAAGATAGAAAGCTGAGGGTAAAATTAGAGTTTTTTCTGAGAAGCACAAGATTCACAAAACAATTAAAGCTTTCACATTTCAACTGCTCTGCAAAGCAGGTCAGGATGCAGAAGGACCAGAGATTCAAACAACAAACTCAGAAGCACCAGTTTTCAATGGAAGGGACACCAGATTTGTAACAGTGGRAAATCCAGAGACCTCTACCACCAACATAATTCCACCTCCTGTTCTCTTTCTGATTTTAGCTTGAAAACCTGGAGATCACCTGGAGCAAACACAGATGCACATTCAATAGCCACCTCCAGTACAATGATCACCCACTGTGGCCATGTACACAAGGTTAACATGACCAATATATGGCCCAAATCTGGTACCGACACTAACAGAGAGGGATCTTACATCAGGGACATCACACTTAGCACTGGTCACACTGGAGACAATGACATCCCAGTAAGACTTCACAGAATGCTGCAAAACCCAAAGCTAAAAAACAGCGATTTTTGCCTGTTAAAACGATGTTAGGAGTGCCCCAGCTCAGAACCCTCCTGCACAGCTGCTGAAGTCCAGTGCTGCCCCAGTCCAGACCTGCCCAGCCACTGGAGGCCAGAACCTGTGGTTTCTGCCCAGGCTGAGGAATGTGGTTAGAGGTAAAAGCAACAGCAAAACCCAGAGACACACAGAATTCAATTCGTCACAGCTCCTCTCCATCCTGTGTCAGACAGATTTGTCTTGATATTTTCTCGTCTGACCACACATTCCTAAGGGAGCACACAGCCTCCTTCCAAATACTCTTCAAACCTTGTTAAAATGAACATTTTTAATTCCCTCAAGGAGGAAACAGTGTTCCAGCACAAGTGGTAATRATCCTGAAGGCTGGTGATGGAGGTGTGATGCCTTAGAATTTTACAGAGACAGTACAGAGAGGCAGAACACCTTGGGCTTTGTCTCTGACATAGTGCTCTGAAGACTCTGTAATTAGCATTATCCACAAATCCTTCAATTTTTTGTTGAGCTGTCCAAGTAGTTTGAAGTGTTAGACCCCCTTTTAAAAGAGGAAGAAAAAAGAGTCAAACAAGCAAAACTCTGAAGAGCAATCAGTATTGTGGGCACGCTTGAGCACCACAGATCTTGACTGCCACCTCCTGCTCAGCCTTTGGCTCGGGGTTCATGGTGTTCAGGATTTACCTGTGCTACCAAAAGTTATATCTAACAGAGCTGTGATGCTCTGAAAATATCACAGGATCACAGAATTCCACGAATCCACAAAGTACAGCTTTAGAGAAGGGAGTCTTTATGACACCTACCAAAATTGCAGGCACAAGGGTAGCTTTCACCACCCCCACCAAGTCTGAGCTACAAAAATACTTCAAAAATCAAAACGAACTAAAACAAACGAAAACAAACTGATTTAAAAAAAAAAAAATCCCAAAACAACAACAACAGCAACAAAAAATCCCAAACCGCTCCAAAATGAAAATAAAAAAAAAACAGGCCAGAAACCAGAAACAGAAAACCCCACTCCCCAAGATCAGCCCCAAAAAACCAAGGAAAAAAAACAATGCCTACCCCCGAAACCAAACAAACAAAAAAAAGCCCCCTCCAAAAAAAACACAACCAACTAACAGGGTGAAATAAATCCTTGCTCAGAGTATGAAGTTATATTAATAAACTTAGCAGAAAAAGGAAAAAAATGYTAATGCGAACATTTGTTTGGTGGTAAGCCAAATGGCAATAAAACATAAAGAAAGGAGAGAGAGAAGAAACAAATACATTCTCCTCTGGAATAGAGAAAGACTACCTGGAGATGAGCCAAGTGGAAAGTTAAGTCACCAGATCAAATGAGTATTAATTAGTGAATCCTGGCCACTACACATTGAGTAATATGTATTTTAGTTCCCAGAGTAATTTCTCAATAGAAACTTCTTTGGTATCTACCCCTCAATACATTTGCAAAAGCAGAAGGACTGGCCATATAATTTAATTAGGTTCATCCTTCTTTCACTCTGATTAAAATAAGGATGTTCTGGTGTTTCCCTAAGTGTTCCCTCCAGGCAAACCAGCTCCAACACCCTTTATTGACAAATACATCAGAGCTGTTCCCATCTTCTCCCCCACCAAGAAGTGGAAAAGTATTTCTCTTCTGTGACAGACTCAGGCGTGAACAGCTGAAAAACTACTTTGCAGCTGTACTCACACCTTACTTCCCAACCTGATAATAACAGAGACCAKGAATCACCAAAGCACAGAGTGTTTATGAAATGAGTTAAAAGAATCATGGGCTTGTACAGAACTGTGCATGAAGGAATAAAAGCGGTGGCACACAGGTACTTATAATCTACTTTTCATTATTAGCAGTGGTTTAAAAAAAAACAACAAAAAACACAGTTTCAGAGTGGAGTATTAATTCTGCAAGTTTAAYAAAGGCAGGGTGAAGTTTACATCCTTCTAATAAGCAGATTTTCTAARGAAAGACATTTATTAAGACTGGCATCCAGAAATGTGGACTAAATGTTTATTTTAGACTACAACATTCAAGTGTTCGTTGTAATATTGCAGTAAGAATGCATACGGCACACTTGTTTTAAGGAAGAAAAAAACCCACAAGAGACAAGAATGTGCAATCTCTGTTCTGAAAATGCTTTCGACAACCATCAGCAGCATTTCAGCCTCCCTCTATCAATCTTTCATTCAAGATCAGCTCAACAGCATTCACCCTATAATCTTTGTGCAGGCAGAGACTTACATTGTAACAGCTCTCAACCTTTACCACAATTTAAGTGAAATAATATTATTTTTCAACTAATTTGGCATTTTAGTCAAAAGAAGCATCAAAACAGAAAAGGGAGACAGACAAAGGAGCTAATGCTGTGCTTTTCAGAACTCTTCCACTCCTCCAGATTAAAGCCACAATCCCCTGTGTCAGTGTCCAAAGTGCCGTGGGGTGTGAGGAGGAAAGAAAACAAACAAACAATGCACTTACATATAAATACTTCGGTATACAAAGTGGAAAGAAACCTCACWAACACTGCAGATGAAAGTTACCCATGCACTTCCCCTACTCAGACCAGCAGGGGGCACCCCAACAGGACTGTCACCAGTTATAATGCCTTTACTCAGCATTAATGCTGTTTTGGAATAAGGACGCCTAAGTGGCAGGTATCAGGATTAAAACCTATGACAGACATACTGATTTCAGAGCAAAGAATCAATTCTAAAATGATTGAGATGCTTTAGCACCAATCATCACTGTCATCCTTTCAAATGAAAGCATGTATTTCCTGGTAAGTACAATGAGCTCAGCAAGCAGCACATGTTCTGCCTACAGTGCTGCAAAGAACAACTCAGAATTCCAGGACACATTAGAGAGGGTCGTGTTTCACACCAGGAAACAGGTAATATTTTACCATTACCTGGTAAAATATGGCCTCACTCTAGGCTGGGGCTTCCAATCCCTAGAATATATGGCTCTGTCTCCACTTTTAATATCACATTCTCACATCCAGACAGCAGCCATGCACAGGCAGGGCTTTTACACAGATACAGAACCTCTCCTTGGTATTTCCCTCTGTGACAGTAAAAAGAGAACAGGTTTTATTATGAACATATATTGTAACATATCAATAATATATTATTAACATAGATCCACTCAGAGGAGTGTTTCAGAGCACAGCCACACACAATGTGAGCACTTTTTCTGCATTGCTCTTGTGAATTTCATTTGGCTGTGCAGCAGAACACACYCTGCCCCCAAAGCAGCCCTCTGACAGGGAGCACTGACTGCACATGGAGTGCAAGAATAGGACAGCAGGACCATGCACCTCACTACAGTGCAAGACCTGCCTTCCTGAGTTTGGGTAAGTTTCATTTTTATCACTTCCCTGTCTCTAGTAGTAGTCAACAGCAAACAGAAAACAAAATCAGTGACGTAGAGCAAGAGTATTTTKAAGAAATATCAACAGTTCATGTTCATACTGATATTTCTTCTAAATACTCTTGCTGGCTCAAACAATTTGTGAGCCAAAGACTTCTTTACTTCAGTGTATTTCATAAATCATCCTGGGTTTTTCTTCAGTGATTTTGTCCCATCTGCTCTTGAAAACATTTATATTTTAGCATACAAGAGCTCCTAGAGCACAAGTGCCCCAATGGCCTCAAAAGTGGAAGTGACCTGTAACTAGTAGAAAGGCACACACATACACGTAAGCTGAAGACAACGTCAAGATGAGGGATTAAATAAACCCACACCAGCTGTCCCTCATATGCTACCAAATTGCTAAAAGCCTTAGAACACCAGAGGGCAAGGGAGAGAAAGGAAATTTACTATTTCAAACATTTAGCAATGGCATGCTGCAAACACGTTGGCTCAGGACCACGATGTCACATCACAGTGAGAGAACAGAGGGACAGATATGKGAAAAGTGCAGGCAATCGCTCACTTTTACAGGGTGACAGGTGCATCCCAGCTGCAGAAATATGCCACAGCTTCAAGTGCATGAGCATCCAGCAATTCCGACAACTACCATACACACACAAGGAGTGAAAACATCTCCATCAAGTTGAACTAGATTTTTGAGAAATGTGTTTTTTTCCTCTTTGAATTGTGAACTCAATAAATGTAAGGTTCTAACAACCAAGACAGGAAGATTTAAGATTGATTCCTGTGGYTTGAGCCTTTGTCCTGGAGCAGTGCCCAACACAACATAACACACGCTTTTACTGACATTTACACTGATGAAGAACTGCCTTTATTTTTTTCAATTACTATTCTAAGACTTCTGAACTTTCCAGCACACCTTGTACCTGTTTCTACCAGGCCCCATGCACAGACACACACTCAGCTGCTAACCATGAGACTGACAGACTGTGTGAATCTCAACCTAAACCTGACCTTTCCTGTGCAAGCAGATTCCCCATCCTATCTAAATTTAAAAGCTCGAGCATCACTGCAGAAATGATGCAGACAAATATGGCAGTATCTCTCCTCTGCTAACATCTTTTAGCAATGAAGTGATGGAGACCAATCTTTCCAAGGACAACATGGCCCTGTCAACCACAGTTTCACAGTTCCATCCCTTCTGTGCAACTCCATGTCTTACCAAACAAGTAATCTATCCACAGTAATCATGCTGTTTTCTTCAGTCTGCTTTAGACCCTCCCAGAAGAAAGGCTTAAGAACTCCGTTTTACACCCTAAATGTTCATTTTGAATTCCCCTTGATGCCGCAGCTAACTGGCATCTCCCACTCAAACCAGTGCCAGGCCTTTCCCACCTTTGCTTTTCAGAGCTCTGCTSTCCTTCTCTCACTCCTTCAGGACACTATACCTAAAGAATCTGAGATACAGAGCTGTTTGTTGTTATACTTAGTAAAGCAACAACCATACTGGATTTTATGTTTTCCTTTCAGTATGGATAAAAACTCTTCAAAGACCTTCAAATTTTCTTGTAATTTTCATAATGCCAAACCTTTTCTACGTAGGCAGGTGAACAAACTCAAGACATATCCAAGACAACACTGCCCATCAACTCGCTACAGTTGGATTATAACTTTCTCCATCAAAAAATTGAAGACTACAGCAATTATCTCTAACTTTTAAATAAAACTGTAACATTGCACACTCCCCAGAAAGTTGCATAAAGATTTTGAGTTGCTTCTCCAGCTGCTTAACAAATCAAGAGTGTTTTGGAGGAAAGTATGAGTCACAGTGGAGTTTATGTCCCTCAATGAGTCTGTGGAAGAGGGTTTTGATCTATTTCYACTTTTAAGTACAGCAGTGTGCATGGAACCAGTAAAACATACAAGGCAATTCACAAGAGGAAACACACACTCAGTGTTCTAAGGACTCAAAAAGCAGAAGTATCCGGACAATAAACTTTAGCACCAGCTAAAGCTTTTCCAGCACTTGTTTTGCTGGAAACAGATCTTCTTAATGAGAGGTCACAAACATTGGCTCCAGCACCCCAAAGTATAGGCCTCTGCTCCCACCCTTCCCAGAAAAATGTAAGCAC
This sequence comes from Malurus melanocephalus, assembly GCF_030028575.1. NCBI lineage: Eukaryota > Metazoa > Chordata > Aves > Passeriformes > Maluridae > Malurus > Malurus melanocephalus. Next base: position 807,562 of record NW_026623523.1, read on the forward strand.
TTCTCTACTAAGAAGAACAATGTGCAGTCACACAATATAACATTAAACCAAGAAAGTATAAAAGCACAACAGTACTTATGAAAAAAACAAACTCTCTAGAGAGGAAAGGAGGAACACGTTCTCAGGCTAGAGAAGCCTTCCTTGCTTTCTGGACAGGAAAGAAAAGCAATTGCTTAAATCATCTACTTCAGAGGACTGTAATAAAAGCATTCACTGGCCCTGATTTGCYGTGCAGTCAAACAGGCTTAGGCAAAGTTATTTCCCACACAGCTTTTGCTCTGGRTGAAGCATCAGGTGGAAAGCATCACAGTGCTTTCACTCCACCTACACTTCTGGGCAACTGCAAATCCATGCCATCAAATGTGTCCCATACTGTACTGCCACTGAACAGTAGAAAACCCCACTGAGGTAACTTCTACACATGCCAATGTGAAGAATTAGGGAAAACAGGGACAGAGAAAAAAAATTAAAATTCCAGCAAGTTGCTCAGCAGCACAAGACAAAACTAAACATTCCAGGGATGAATAATGACTGACTGGAGTCATTAGTATGTTGTCCAAAAACTACTGCTTTGCTGTCAAAAGGCAAAAATCTGTATAGGAGGAAATTCATTACCAACTTTCCTTCTTAATAAGTTCAAACACTTGAATTTACCTCTCCCACTTCTGCTTTTTTCTCTCCTGACATTGAAGAATCTTCACTTGCYTTCTTGTCACCATGCTGTAAACAGAGAAAATAGATGTCTATTAAGCTATTAAGATCTTAAGTCCCATCTTCTACACAGAGCAATTCTTAAAATTCTTAATGCACGGATGATTCCTTTGTGGTACCACAGTTTGACAGAAGGGAATACTAAGTTTTTCTTCTTGCTAATCGACACGATTTCTAAATGACCTGCTGGATAACTTCTAGAGAAATCAGACACAAGATCATGACTCTTAGAGCAGTTACATGACTGTGAAAAGCTTGGAAGATATTCAGCTTATCATTCATCCCTCAGCACCACAGTACTCTCCAAAACTTGCTTTGGAAATGTCAGAACCACAGGCTTCTAGAAACTGAACAGCTCTCAGAGAGACTAACACAGTGCGTGCAACACACTCCAACATCTGAACTTCACTCAGACACACTGATTATACCCAGCCCTCCTCACCAGAAAGAAAGCTGTTACCGTGATTGCTGTAATTCTGGCACTGACAMAGAAAATAATATATGCTCAAATAGCTCACATTAGGAAATACAGTTCTCCCAGGACCCCTGAACCTCCTGCRTATTTTATCTCCTCCAAGACTCTAAACCACTTCCTTTCACCTAGTCTGATGTACAACCTCAGTTGTGCAGCAATGTAAAGAAAGACACATTTTGCTCAGCATACACACTGGCATTTAGCACAAGTTGTATCTATCTGCCTCTCTGGAAAGAGGTCGATACAGTCACTCAAAAAACCTTTTTCAAAAATAATACAAGAAAAAAGCAAGAAGTTAATGTAAAAGGCAAYATAATACAGTTACTCTCTAGTGTCTCAGCTAGTATAACTTCCCACAGCAACTGAGACAGCTGGGAGGGAGGATTCACGTCTGGTCTGTTTTGTTAAGTAAAGACAGGAGATGATTCAAGACCCATTTATTCCCTTCTGTTTTCAGGACTGAGCAGCAGGAGGTAAAGTCTGCTAATCCACGATGTAATGAGTTCCTGCAGATTTTTCTTTACATGGCTATAGGGAGAAAGTAATGATCCATGTATCACTGCACTATCTTCAACAGGAATCAGTTCCACCACATCAGCAGGAAAAAATACTACAGCAACAAAAATTTCAATAATAGTTTTGAACAACCTCTAACGATTCAAGTTTTTAGAATGAGTTTGGTTATGACTAAGATACTTGACAAGTTTTAAAATTGGAAATGCTATATTCATATTCCAATTGTGCCTCTTTAGAGGAAAAACAAGCCCTATTCAGGTAAGAGATTAATTGATTCACTGCTCCATAACAGCACTTCCAGTACAGATACAATTTACCCAGCTATCTGTGCTTTTTACTGCTACAATAAAAGCAGATCACACACATATCAGTAAGAGCAACGTCAATGAGTGTGCTGTTTCTGACAGAACAGGAATTTAGAGCCAGCACYGCCATATAGCTCAGGAGCTAAAGCAGAACTCTGTTGATGAGGACTTTTCTTGTATGGACACCCTCAGCATCAAAATGCTCCAAAAGCCGAATGTTACCCTGAATCTACTTATAAAAGTCTTYTACTGCTTTTGTTTATTTTCTTCTTCAAATTCAGACATACTTTAAAAGCAGCAACACCAACTGATGTGTAGGGTTTCTTCTGTTTTTCTTTTAGTAAACAAAGTCAGGAAATGTAGGAACGAAATACTTACCTTCATGCTGAGTATGCCAGACATTTACCACAGATRAATCCAGAATTACCCTTCCTCCCTAAGTCCACCTCCTCACCTTCATTCCAAAGAAACCCATAGCAGAACATGGCACCAAAAGGGCACTCAGACCCAGGACTAGGAAGGGAGAGGTATGGAAGGGGACTGGCAGGATTATTCYCTCAACATCACTCAGGCAGAACAACTCTATATCCCTGAAGGACYCCAGGGCAGCTTGTCTGTCCAGGAAGGATATGGAATGCACCAGGAAAAGGACCACAACTTTGCTATCCCTAAACTCAAGTCAGAGAAACATTAAAAGCATGACATCTTCCCTGCAGAAGGCTGTGTCAAATAGCTTCTATAATAAAGAGACTTTGACTCAGAGGCCAAGTATGTTTATTCCAGCTGAGGGAACAAAACACATATGGTCAGACCAAAGTAGTTTGTTGGGTTTTTTCCCCTAGTAAGTTGAGTAATGCAGTGTGTACAGACAGAGTCCTGATACTCTCTGGCCTCAGACAATCAAACAGCATGTGGAAGTACTGCCTCGCAGGAAAGTCTGCTGTCCTGAAGAGGTAGCCTCGGAAAGCACAGCTTCACAATACACCTGAGAAAACCGTGAGGGTTCCCTGAACAGATGATGCATAAGGTATGATAAGTGACCCAATTTCAAAAACACCCTTCAACAATTCTTATCTGCATTTCCAAGCTTTGAACCCTCCAGTAAAAATATCAAATAAACAACTAAAATAAAGGCAATAAATCAATCTGCTTAGTAGGAACGTTAAGTTCAGGTTTTGTGGGGCAGTACATGCACTGCTTTCATATTCACAACTTGTGATGACAAGCTGACCTTTTCTTTRAGCACTTTTTTCTTTTCCTGCTTATCTTTCCTTACAGTCCCAAAGATACATATTCATAACCAAGTCAGTGGATCAGAGCAGCTCCAGCTCTCTCACATCAACAGTGGGTGTACAGCTGAAGTTACATTTCTAGTTTAACTCATGAGCTAACAATTCCTTTTAGCTTTTAAGCTGGCCCAAAATATTTTCCAACTTTACTAACTAAAAAAAACCACACAAGCCTACCCATAATCATATGTTCACAAAAATACATAAAGTGTCATGAGCAAGAAAGTTTATCCTGAGATCTTCATCCTGTTCTAAAGTGCACAAAAAATGTCACCACACTATTGTTTCAGACACATCTTTAACTTCTGACTCAAACAGCATTCAGAAACTAGAAATTAACTGGTGGAAAAGCACAGAGCAAATTACTAGCAACTGAATAGACACCTTTGTGTGCAGAAGTCCAACCCCTCACTAAAGGCTTTGCTTCCAACAAATTCCTTCTAAACCTCAAGAGATTTAGAAGGCATTAACAAGCCTTTGGTTTAAGGCYATTGCACAGCATCTCGGAGTGCTTGTAGTAACTGGGGGAGAAGTGAAATCTTGCAAGTTTCTCAGATGAAGCCAGCCAACTCTGGAGTACAGATGTTACAGGAGATGGGAACCTGACCTTCGCTCTCAGCTGAAACTGGGAGGAAGACAGAGATCTGTGACACTCTCAGGAAACTGTCAGATGCAAAGAGGTGCTGGGGGAGCTACAATCAAGCCAGGTAAGGAATTGAAAGGTGAAACCCAGGTTCTTAGTTACATCCAACCCCAGCTTTACATACACCAGCCAGTAAAAACCTTCCTAGACCCGAATCACGTGAACATCCTTTTTGTCTGTTCTTCTCTTCACCCACCTTTTCTGCCTCTCCTACCTCCCCAGTGTGAATCACATTCACGGGAGAGGACTCCAATTCCAAGGGGAAACCCCGCAACTGCCARTAATCACAACCACGGGTTTCAAAAAGACCAGATGTGGAGCAGCTTTCTTACCTGATCGTAGGCAGTCATATCTTGGTATCTTTTCTCATGCTGGATGCAGTGACACAGAGCTAACAAGGCCTTTATTAACATCCATTTCATCAYTTAATGCTGCTGTTCCCAAACTTACCCCTTTGTCATTTTGTGTCAGCTCCACCACACTGATTTGACTTGACACAATGACAGATACCTGAAAACTCTGCTGAACACTGAGGTGARCTACATGGAGCAACTTGAAACTACAGTTGTAACTTCAAGAGATTTCATCCACCTGAGCATGTATTTAGGAAATACATTAAAGTGATGTKTTCTCTGAAAGCCACCTTTCATAATGTATACTTTCTGTAAAACTTTTACAGAATGCAAATCTTTTTTTTTTTTTTTCACTACTCCATACAGAGACCAATGTTTTCCTCCTATGAGTAATAAACCATAAAACTTTCTTAAAGGCTTTTTAGAGCCCTTTAAAGCAGTCATGGCCTCGTCACAGTAATGAGCAGCGACCCAAGTCCATCCAAACCGCGTGGAGCCATCTGAGTGCTRTAGTTTGCTCAAGGAGGATCTGGCAAGACACAGCTCTTCCCGGCAGCACCGCCACCACCCACCTGCAGCGAAGAACGCGCTCCTGGAAAAAGGCGCAGCACAGTTTTTCCCAAAAGAGGAACAGCCTCACATAAAACCCTGCCTTACACTGCCAATCGCCGCATTCTGGTGCTGTTTCGTCACCTGCGCTATTCGAGAGACGACGATAACACCCAACTACCAAAACCCCGTTTTCACTGTCGATTTCTGACAGAGGATGGGATGCGGAGGGAAAGACGGCCAGAGAGCACTGCGCTTCCACCTGACCTGAAGTTCTGGGCTGTTTTGGTTTTTTTTTTTTTTTTTTTTTTTTTTTTTTTTTTTTTTTTTTTTTTTTTTTTTTTTGCTGTCTCGCCTCCAGCCGCACCACAACCCCCCTTCCTTACCCCATCTCCATGCCGATCACGGGGGAGCGGCGAGAGCATCCCGCCCTCTGAGCCCGCCCCACCCCGCGCCCTCCGCCCGCCGCTCCCGGGTCGGTCCCGGCTCCCCACCGGAGTGGTCCCGGCTCCCCAGCGGGGTCTCTTCCCCGCACTCACCATAGCGTACCACCAGCGAGCGAAAGCCATGGCGCTGCGGTTGCTGCTCCTGCCCGCCCTGCCCGGCACTGCCCGGCCCGGCCTGGGACGCGCCCTGGGCGGTGCCCGGCGCGGAGCCGCTCCCCCTCAGGGCCGCGGGGCACCCGGGGCAGCGCGGAGCGGCCGGGCCGCCCTCCTCACACCCCTCCCCGCGTCCCCGAGCCCGCCTTACCGCCGCGGGCAGCGCCTGCCTGCCCGGCCCGGCCGCCGACATGCCGATCCCGGGCAAGAGGAGCGGGGCTCCCGGCTCCTCGGGCGGCTGGAGCGGCCTTCGGTCCCTCCCCTTCCTGCCGGGGCCGAGCCGGGACGGGGGAACCGGGGGGGCCGCGGCTCCGGCATGAGGCGGCGGGGAGCGAGCGGGGAGCCCGTGGCGGGGCGGCGCTCAGCTGGAACGAGCGTGGCTTTTCTTCAAAATAGCGTGGTTTAATCGGGGGAGAAGAGCGCACACTTTTTTTCTTCTCACAGAAGTCTTGGAAAAGCTTTTGGGTGTGGATAGCCGACCCTAGGCGGGTTTCAGTCTCCACGGCAGCTCCCGGCGTGGATCTTGCCCCTCACGGCCACATTCCCCGGCCGGAGCCGGCCGGAGGGTGCTTGGGGCTGCTCCAACACCCGGCTCCTCCACCGGCCTCCCTCCAGCTTCGGCACCCCTGTTCCTGTCACAGCCTCTTTCTCCAGCCTTGCCATTCTGGCTCGTCCTCTGACAGCTTCCCTCTAATTTCGGCATCCCTGTTCCACAGCCTCTCTCCAGCCTTGGCATCTGAATTGTTCCACGAGCCTCTGGCTCCTGTGCCATCTCCCCTACAGCTGTGCTACCCCGGCTTCTCCACTGGTTCCGGCTTTGGTTTCATCTTGGTGTGAACTCATTCCCACCATGCAAACACACTTGGGTTGGAAGCTGGTTGGGCATCCTGGGGGTTGGTGTGGTGTTAACTCTCCCATCCAGGGGATTTGTTGCAGGTCAGGTTATAAAGTGGAAAAAACAGAGACTCTGTGCAGGAATGGGGAAGCAAAAGAAGCAAAAGAAGTCAGTGTTTGGGATGTTCTGTGTACGGGAATGCCAGGTTCAGGCTGGATGGGTGGAACAGATATCAGATGAGTTGCACTCTACTCCAAAGAGGTAACAGCAGCATCTCCTGAACACATTCTTGCTCAGGAGTCCCTGTCTATCAGCATCCAGAGACCCTGTCTATCAGTAGGAGGAAGGAAAATAGTCCTGGACTTTGGGGAATGCTCAACACCTGCTACCTTGGGGAAGAGGCAGTAGGACAACCCTCGTGGGAGGAAGCCTGTAAACCCAATTAGTGCCTATGGACTTGGCTGTAAGACAGGAGACAAGTGGRTGAGGTCTTCCCTCAAGATCTTGGGAAAGAGCTTTAATTGTAGAGATAGAGGGAATATTCATATGGGTCTGCCTAAATCTACCCCTGCTTTTCCTTTCTGATTAGATCCTTGCTGATGTCTGAAGTGTTTCAGCCAGACAAAGTGGAGGCAAAGGCTACATCTAATGCATAGCTTCTACTAGGGGTTGGTGTATGCAGGTTTACCTGGGGTCACTCTGACAGGTCTAACAGATTGTGCTGCATTCCTCAAGCTGCCGGCAGCAGACCCTCCCTGCTGGCAGAGTGCTCCAGGGAGCCCTCAGGAAGCATCACCCATCTCACTGCAGATGTGGCTGATGACAGACAACTGGAGCTGACAGTAATTGGAGTGGTGGAGTTGCGCAGGAACAAGGCAGTAATCCATGAAACCCTTGATGATATCAGCCTGTGTCATGCTGGACATCCAGGCTTCTGCTGGCCCAGAAGCACATCATCAGTTCCAGCTCTGCTGGTCGGTTCAGTTCATAGATGAGGTTCGAACACTACTGCATAAAGGAGGGGAGCTGTCCCGATGCTTGCCCCGGTTCCTGCAGCTCTTGCAATGTTTTATAAACTGACTGGGCTTCATCGAGCCTTGCAAGGTATTCTCACTTTAGGGCCAAGAGTTTGGCATTGTTTTTGCTATTAGAAGGCTCCTCTAGCTTGCAGCTGTTTCAAGAAACCATTGTTCACTGGCAATTTCTGCCTAAGATTATTCTTAACTGGTTGAAATTACTTTTATATGCAAAGGATGTAGGCAGCATGCATTTACCTGGGGATGGAAAAGCAGGTTTTTGTTCATCTGACAGAAGTCAGCTGATGGATGCCTGAGTCAGATCTTTTAATAGTGCAGGCCTAAACACCACTCCAACAGTTTACTCATTTGGGTAAAGATTTGGGTCTTTGAGCTGGGCAGTTGCTAGTAATTATCCGTCACTCTGATGCTTTAATTAGAACGAGTAAGTTTTGTTTGCAGCAGCATACAAGTGTGTGGTACTAAAATCAAACACTGTTTTCTGTTGCAGTTCCTACTTACTCCTTCCGAGCATCTGCAAATTAACAAATCCATTGATGCTTGCTGAGGTTTTACATGGCATTGGCCACAGAGTTCTGCACAGGGCTGATCAGAAACAGATGCAGGGGATGATGGACAGCACAAACATCAGGCTTTTCAATGTGTATTGGCTAGAAAAAGGGCAGGTCGCCACATCAGAAACACACAGGTTGTTCTTTACTGCAATAATGTGTGATGTGAACAAATATCAAGAAAGAGTTTGTGTGCTTTTAATAGTCACAGATACATTTCCATGTAATTTCAGGTATTAGGAGTCTAAAATTGGAATGAAGAATTTTCCCCGCCGTGCCTTGTCTCCAAAGGGCACCAGTTGACGTCAAATGCCTCCCAATAAAAAGGTGCTCAAAATTCTGGCAGGATGGGATGAAATTTTTGCCAAGCATACATATTTTATTAATATAACTTGCATAATGGTATGACTGCAAGCTTATGAGTCATTCACAAAATCTACAAAATAAAGTACAAAATCTCTTGTGTAACTGAATTTTTATCTAGGGTAGTTAAAAGAAGTCTAAAGTAAGCATAAAGACTACTTAAACAAATAGGTTTTCCAATCTCTTTCCRCGTCTTCCTGTGGTTTACAAAAAAACTTATCACAAATTTTTGTTCTGTTGTCTTCCTCTGAAACTCTAAACCATCAGGATTTCCTATTTTTTTCTTTTTAATTGGATCCATTCAGTCCCACCCAGTTTTAACACACAATAACAAAGACAAGTACCTTTCAATTCTTCCTCTACTCTTTTTGTTCATAGCATGTTCAGTAAATGGAAATTGGAATTTTAAGTAATGGAATTTCTGTTTGTTGATAAGTGTAGTTTGATAACATCCTAGCTCTAAAAAGAAACAATTACAATCCTTACTATTGAAAAGGAAGGTTTCTTTCCATATCTATGGATTCATATATTTCTGCATATATTGTAAACATCTTTAATGACATATGTTATAAACATCTTTAATGACATAAATGGTAAGTCCTCTGTTCAATTATCGAGGTCTGGAGAGACCTCCTGGTCTCCATCCCACTGATGAATGGAGATTTTCTCTCCTCAGACAGAAGACGTAAACTTTGACACCGACCAAGAGAAAATTAGAGTCTTGCTTGAGGTATGGTATTTTGTAATTCCCTAATACTGAGCTGAAATTTAATTTAAAAAAAAATTCAAAATTAATTTTGAATAATTTCTGGAGACATATTTGGGTGATATGCCTGAAAATTTTTATTTAYCTGAATTTTCTCTTTCATTACATTGAAATGTGGCAAATCCCTAAATTTGGTACAATGTATCACATACAAACCTGAGGGAAAAAACCCCCAAACTTTTAGCCTTCATCATCTAGAACTCTGTTCCCCATGCATTTGGTCCTTTCTTCTCTATGCAACTTCTGCTAGGGAAGCCAAATGGCGCTGCTGTCAGTTCTTGGAGTCAGCAGAAATTCAAGGTAGCTAACTTGAGGCCCACATTATAAATTAAACAAATGTAATATTTGCTTTTAGCAAACCACAGGCATTTTTCTGGACTGGGTACAGGCGCAGGCGAGGTTATGACCCCAAAGTGAGTCCAAAAGGAAGAGCAGCACGATGAATGAGGCGTTGCCCCAGTGAATCTCAAACATTGCAGCTATGCAGGAGTGGCCAGCCTGTAGCTCACGTCTGTCTGCTGGTTTTATCCGAAAAGAACTTTCCCAAGATGAGATGCATTCTCTCAGGTGTAAACTAAATTATGAAATTACAGAAAAATATATGACCTATGTCCCATTGCTTTTTATAAGCTTGATTTGTACAAAGATTTATACATATGAGAATTACAATACCATTTTTCTTGGATTCTTAAACTGTAGGGTTAGAGTACTCTATAGGCAGAAATTGCAGATSGGTGAGCTCTGTGACTGGTGAGACAGAAAAGCCTTGTGTATTTAGGAATATGCTTTAAACTCCTTATACTCTAAGGGTTTCAAAGTCAATAGGAATCCATGCTAACAAAATAAAACACATAGCTTTTAAGTACAGCTTACCTTGTCAACTAGCAGATTTTTGGAAAATGCTTTTATCTGYAATCATAAAATCCATGCAGATTAAAAATTCTGTGTACTCGTTGGACATTCTCTCACTTAATCTCCATTTGSTACAGAAACAATGATTTGCTTGGGACTGATAGCATTCCCTCCAGTGCCACAGTGCACTTATCCTTAATCATCAAGGTGAATAATCCTCCCCTCAGGACACTAGTCTTCTCCAGGTGAAATTAATCCTGAGATTCTTGGTATTAAGGGAGGCTTCCCAGAGGAGGGGTTGCGAAATATAGTTGCTGTTTTGTGAAACGGATCCAGTAAAGCAAGTTAAAAATTGTCTGCTTTGGTTTGCAGATGCAGTGGGTGACTTTTGATCCCAGGATGATGAAGAAAAGGTTTTATATGTCATCACATCTCTGCTTCTGTTTTGTTTTGTAGTTTCTTTTCCTCCCTATCTTACCCATGCACAGATTTAAGTGCAATCAAGGTTGAAAAAGCCCATAGATTAAACTATGRTTTATAACAAATCCAAAAGCAAAATTAAACTATTGTTCAACTATTTTATATATAGTGTGCATATATATTCATACATAAATATCTTGCAATTGTTTGGTACAAGTATATGATGTAACGCACTACATTACTAACCAATGTTCTCATGATTCACAGGTTGAATAAAAGACTAACTAACTGAAGAAGAACTCAAAACAACTCTGATAGGTATAATAAATTTGCACTGAAGTCACATGACAAAATGTTAGCATAAGAGASAATTTTGACAGAAACCTTGGAGATCATCTAGGGCTAGGAATGTGAGGAAAAAAAACCTCATCCATCTGCCTCCATTCAGCCTTTGCAAGGGTTATCCAGGCCATCAGCCTGTAGATGGGTATCACCTGTAGCTGTCAGTGACAGAGGCAGCACGCGTTGACCATGGTCCTTTAATACAAAACAAACATGGTCACTTTTGCAGCTGTTCCTTGGGGCTTTTCAGGACCATGCTTCTGGGAGAGTATTGGCCACTGCTGGTTGTTATAAAACACAAAATGCTCTTTTGCCAGGGCTGCAAAAGAGCTCTTTTGCTTCCTGCTAGGGTTTGAAAATTCTTCTCTGATCCCTTGTTTGGGGAGTGATCCAGGGCAGGGGTGGAGTCACCATCCCTGACAGGATTTGAGAGAAATGTAGATGTGGTACTTCGGGACATGGCTGGTCTTGGCAGTGCTGGATTAAGAGTTGGACTCGATGGTCTCAAGGGTCTTTCCCAACCTAAATTATTTGGYGAATCTGTGATTCTTCTCATATTCTTTCAGCAGCTGTCTGGGAAAGAAGATGTCAGTAATTACAAAAGTACTCCCATAGTGTTTCCTTCTGCACTTGTGACATGGTATGGAAAGAACAAAACCTCTGGCAAACAAGAAATTCCTGTTGAGAGGGAGGGAAATTACAATGCTGGGCTCTCTCCACTCCATAAATGCAGGTTGGCTGGATGGGGGTTGGTGGATGCGGAGCATTTAGCAGCCTASTTAGCATCTGGTTCATCCTGTGTTTAACTTAGTTAACTAGGGCCTCATCTGAAAGTGACATTAACATGTTTAGAGCTGCATTAATRTTAACAATCTTGTATCTGCTTACAGTCTACATCCCTGAGTCCATTACATACACTGCTCTGCCATTTCTTCCCTCTTCAGATGTTTTCTCAGTTGCATGGATTAAGTTCTTCACCATCGTTGGCATGGCTCCCTACAGACTAAGTTTCACAAGTCTTTTCTTAGGTTAATACCACACTGGTGCCTCTTAAGAAGCTCAGTTTCTTGTCAAAACAGTACAAAGGAAGCCGAAGCAAGGACAGACTGGTACAGGAATGTTTTATGGGAAATTGTGACACTGCTTCCCAGTAAAGTATTTCTCTTTTCAGAAATGTGTGAAAACAAAGAGCTGGGATTGCTTGGAAGGGAAACATGGGCAGCACGGGAAGTATTTTACAGCTGTGTGTTGCTTTGAAGGCAGCAGTTTTCATCGTTAAACAGGCAAGCAAATTGAAGGGGCATTGAGCTAAACCATGGATAAGTGAGTATGAGGGCCATAGCACTTGGTGCAGCTGGGTGAAAGCCTCTGTGATGCACTGCTCAAGAACATCCCTGCTTGCAGCAGCTYCCCTTCCTGCCCATGCTCCTCTGAAATCAGACATATGGCGTTAATGAAGCCAAAGCSCGGATAGCTTCCACTCAGCACCATGGCTTTCTCTTGGGAGAAGTTGTCATCTCTCCTTTCTCTTTTAAGCTGCTGGCTTTGCATTGGCCCTGAGGWGTGTGGCTGAGTAGCCGTGCACTGCAGCAAAACCCAGTTCTGCACACGTTCAGGAGCAAGCATGAGCATGGGGGTGCAGAGAATTTGATTTGCGGTGAAAGCACTTGGTAGAACAACGCAGCACGATTTATATGTGGCTCGTGTGCAARTCATTATTAGCTGTGACAGAGGAGGAGAGTCTTTTTGCACATCACAAACCCACAAATCTATCATTTTTACGCAAAGCCACGTGCTGTTTCTCAAAGGAAAACAGCACTGTGAGCTGAGGCAATGCTCTGCTCCCTGTGGGCAGTGACCACCCTAATGCCACCTRTGGGTGTCCAGTGCCCTGCGCCGTGCTGTGTAGGTGACAGGAACTCCATCTRCAAACACACTATGGCTGTCACAAACGTGGGCAGGCAGCTCTGGAGGAACTTGGGTTTTGTGTGCAGCAGCCCCAAAACGTTGCAAAATCCGGAGTATTTCGAGTCACCACAGAGCAGCAGAGGACTAACAGCTTGGGGAAATGAATGTGTGTAGTGACTGGTGATGGCAGTGCCTATGACAGAGGCACCATGCCCAGGCTTGTACTGCCAGAAGCAGCCTGGCCACCCCTGCTCATGGCAGTGCTGTGCTCTGCCCTGGCACCAGGAAAGAAACCCTGCCTTGTGTCTGAATTCTCAGGCTACTTCCAGATGAGAAGCACAAAAGCTCCCTGGCAGGGGAGTGGAGCTGGACCCCCAGCATCTGTGCTGGGAAGTGAATGACACCCTTGGCCCATGCCTGCTCTCCCCTCACAGCTCTGCTGTGACTCACCCCAGTGAGCTTGATGACAGATATCTCCTGCTCTTCTCTCCTGAGGCTCCAGGCCGTAGTGTAGCAGTATTACTCCACTTCAGGGTGGAGTAAAAAGTTAAATAATTAATGTGCAATTATTAAGTGTGGCAAAAATAATAGCCTTGAGTGAGAAAATAAACTCATCCTTCTGTTAAGACCCTGAAAATAGATTATATTTTTGCAAATAACACAGTATGAGTGCAAGTGCCCACCTACTACACCAGGCAACAGGAAGTGCCTCCTCCATCACTCAGAATTTGTCGAAACGGGAGGAAATGTGGTCACTTGTTCTTGCCAGGGACCTACTTCAAACCTCTGCAAATATTGGCTTCCCACTGCCCTCAGTGAGTTTCAGATMAAGTCCAAAAAACATTATTTCTTCAGCGGTAAAGCGTGGAAACAGCACTTGGCATGAGCCAGGTTAAGAGACTTGCACATGCGATAATCCCCTTCCCCCGTGTAGGGGAAAAACCGGAAAAAATGGATAAATCAGGACACCAATATCTGTTAACCTTTTAAATAGGATTCCAGAAAGTTCTGCCAGCATTCTGTACTATTGTCAGAAGATACCCGATCCTTTTAAATCTCAAATCTGCTGCCAGTGTGTGTCATCGGGCTGCTAATTTGTAAAGAAGAAAGAGTCAAAGAGTTGTGTGCCACCTCGCCTGCATCTGTGCGGCGATGCCGACGCAGACTTTTCCTCCACATCCTCTGCTTGTACTGCCCAACCATGTGGGCTTACAGCAGGAGTCGAGAGACTGGCTTCGTATTCCGCAGGGAAAATCCCTGGGGAGCCAGGACGCCTCTGGGGATGGGAAATATTAAATACAGCCCATACAGCAAAATGCGAACGGGAATTCCAAAGCCCTGGAGGGCTTGGGGGAATTATGGCAKTGGTCTGAGGTGAGGAGCAGTATTTTTCTTGGACAGTGGTTTATCTTGGGGGACGGGTGCCCTGTTCCCAGATTTGGACGGGGTGAGTGCGTGACTGCCGCTGATTTTCCTCTCCCTCTGACCGCAATCCTGCCGTTCCCCGCTGCTCCTCGCTGCCTGCGTTCCGCCGTGTTTACAGAGCAGATCTTTATGAGATGCACAAGGCGTGACTCACCCGCAGCAGTGCCCGGGCTCTGGCAAATTGGATTGTTAGAGCTGAAACTTTCCTTTCCCTACCCTGACGCTGCAGACGAGCCGGGCTCCGCTCCACAGACCTRTTGACAAGACGGGGCTTGTACGCTTTGTTTCTCTTGTTTGTCTTGCCAAAAATCCTGTGCGGGAAGGTTCTCAAGATTCATTCTCACTCGGATCTGAATTTCTGGGCAGAGAGACATTTTTTAGACAAGTTAGACGCTACTGTGCTTGTGCTGTTGGGGTGTCTCCCGCCTGTTTGTGGGACAGCCCTGCCTCCCTCCTCCCATCCTTACCATGTAGGCCAGGGCTTTGTAAAACAGCCAAAGATTTTATACCCTTGTCTTTCACAGCTGAAGATCTGAAGATGTCTGTTAGACAATTTGAGACTTTACCAAATAGATTTCACCANCCCCCCCAGTGCTGGTTCTTTCAAGGTAACTTATACCTGGGTTAATATTGCTGTATACAGGCTTCTGTCTCTTCAGCCACAAGTCCTCCGGAAAAGGTCCATGATGTACCCTGGTTCCTCCCATTCCTGGGAATAAAAACAACATCAATTAAGCATCATTACTTTGGTTAAATTATATTGTTCAGCTATTTTTTTTTTCCCCAGGTACTCTGATGATATTTGTGGTTCTTAAGCATATCCCTATCATACTGAGAAATGCTGAAAGATGTGGCAGAAGGAAAGAATCTGAGGAATGTAAGCTCTTACACTAAAACAGCCCTTTCAGGTGCTCAAAATGGCTCAGAGCATCAGTGCCGTGATGGTGGTGGGCTCTCCTGTCTAGGGGTACACTTCCTCCCAGCTTGAATCTCCTCTTTTTCAGGGTGCCCCAGGAGGAGAGCAGGCTTTGATTTTTGCTGCTTTTTCTCTGGGGAACTCCCTTTGCCCCGCTGGGGCTGTGACTCATTTCCTCCCTATGGCTCATCTCGTCCTGTCTGCTGCCAGAGCTTACAACTCGCTCTTCCCCTTTGCAGCAGCAAAACTTGTTACAAAAGCAAGTGAAGCCATCACGTTGTCGGAAATCTTGCCCCCTTCCCTGCAGCACATAGAGAGCTTTGTCTGTGAGGTTCTGTATACGGTGTGATATGTAAGGAAAAGTAGGGGAAAAATCCAGTTATTTGCATGGCAAGCCATTTTATATTCCTGTTGTGCAAATGTGGGGGGATGCAAGGGCAATAATATTGGTGAGGCTTTAAATGGTGAAGAAGCCTCAAGATTCAGTCTCAGGTTTGTTAACAAAAATTTGAAGTTTCAGTAGTGAATGAAAGTAGGCTGAAAATTCAGAGTGAATTTTCAGTAGGCTGAAATCACCATGCTGGCAGTGACAGCYGCTGAAGTTCTTGAGGTGAGAGGCATCCTGAAAGCGAGCTGGCCAGGAAATTGGGGTGCACATTTCCCTGCCCTGTGGGTGGGACCTTTCCTTTGCACGTGCAGCAGAACTTCGGTGTTTATGTTGTTCAAGATAAGTGATCTTCCTTTGCCTATGAAACRAATACTTTCTGAGATTGAAAACACAAAAATTTTAGTTATTTTCTTGCCTTCCTAAATTTGTTTTCACCTGTCACTCATATTTAATTTGTGACATTATTTATATAAATTTTGGAGCAGGAGGCAAAGAAAACTGAGTGGTAGGAGTCTTAAAATTATTCAATYATCTCCTTTTAAAATAACTGAACTCTGGCTTTTGGCTTCCTACAGCTACAGGGGAAAATAAGGACTTTTAGGGTGGATTTTTTTTTTTTTTTCAATTCTTCATCTGCTTGAAAAGCCCACTGATGATGTGCCAGTGAGTTTTTTTGCTTCTGTGAAAAGTTTCTAGACCTTGCCACCTCCAAAGAAATGGGCTGATGCATCCTAGAGTGAGATGGGCTGGTGGATCCTGTAGCTGGAATTAAAGGATTTCCCTCATGTTGTGCCTGAGATGGGATGCAGCAGGGCTGTGAAAGGTGGAAAAAAACTAAAATCAGTCTGTGAAATAAGTGTCAAAGCTTGTGGAGAGAGACACATGGGGAAACTGTCAGTCCTCTTACAGCTGAGAAAGAACAAACTGCTGTGGACTCTATCAGATCCATCTTATTTTTCCAGACTTCAGTTTTAACAGGTAAAAGGGAGCCGTGTCGCAATGATGGTTCAGTGTTATAAATAAAAGCATGAGTGTTCCAATCTCAGAACTGATTGCAATTAAAATTTGATCACAGAGTATTCTGCCAGTATACATGTGAGGACACAGCTGAAATGCCAATAATACAGAGCCTGTTAAACTTTATRTTTTTTTTAAAATGCATTTACTACTAATTGCAAACTAGAGCCAAGCTGGCAGAAGAGGGATTTTAGTCATGGGGGCATAGTCTGTTGATTCATTCCTTGTTTTCTCTTGAAACACTTTAAATGTGTGCCATTTSGTGAGGACATGGTGGCTGTTTACTATTTTTTAAATTTTTACTCCTTTTCCTGTCCTTTTCATTTTTACTCTTCCTCTTCCTTTCCCTTTCCCTTTTATCTTCCTCTCCCTTTTTCTTTCTTTTCCTTTTTATTTTCCTTCCATCTTCCCTTTCTTTCTTCTTTTTCCCTTTATTTGTCTGCCACTTTGTTTTTGCTCTTTCCTTCCATTTGGAGACAGAGCAAACAGCTGAAAACTAACCATGGCCAAGAGATTTCTACATGCAGCTGTGTGCCCACACTTCACCCCTAACACAGTGCTTTCTGTTCCTTGCTGCCGTGAGCCTAAAAAAGCTTTTAGGCAGAGGGGTATGTTGGAGGGAGGGAATGCTGAACCTTCCAAGCTGTTCTGGGGAGGGAGACAAAGCTCTAGTCGTGGGCCAAGGAGACCCTTGTTGTGCCTCAGCTCTTGTGGTGCCCAGGAAATGGAGACAGTGGGGACAGGCACAGCCCTTCCAGTGCCAGCAGCTGGCTGGGGAACGGGGACAAGAGCCCTCCAGCGACACTGAAGTTGGAAAAAATGTTCAGTTCTTCCTCCATTCCTGTAGTAGCTCAGGATGGCTTCACTTTCCTATTCCAAAGTTCGTATGCAGCATGTGGGTGCTAGGAGCCTTGGAATGGGTGATGGATTTTGGCAGGACCAGAGCTTCTCCCACACTTCTCCTGCACTTCTCCCGTACTGCCATCGCTCCCAGGGTAGGAGCGGACTGTCAGCCAGGTCAGATTTCATCTTTTCCCCCTCAAAGCAGCTCACTTTGTAGCCATGGCAACTCGCTGCCAGGCGCAGGCAGGGCCCGGAGCTGGCACTCTGCAGCAGCTCTGGTCCTGCTAGCCGCGGCTGGCCAGGCAAAGGAATTTCCAGGAGTCCCCTCACTAGCTTACAGTCACCTGTACGGGTCTCCCAGCAGACACTGAAGAGGCTGAAATGAGAATCAGAGTTTGTGAGCATCCCTTCATGGCTCACAACATCTCTTTGCAAGATGCAGCATCTCCTCAAGGTTTGCAGCATCCCGTCAAAAGCCACAACATCCCCTCGTGGCATGGTCCCACATCCACACAAGGGATGGAGCTGCAGACCTTGGATGAGACTCAACACTAGATCTAAGCAGGGGAACAGGGCYCAGAAAGGGCTCAGTTCTCCTCAGAAAGGCTGTTTGTGTTCACTGCTGTCACAGAGAGCCCTGTGCCACAGTATACCTTCTCTCTGACCCACAAATTCTTCACTAACATGTGTCTCCTTGAGAGGAGCAGGGATTTGATCCTGCTCCAGCTGCCAGCTCTAAGGGGTTAAAGGATGGAGTCTTGCAGCCKGGGACTTTGCTCATCTACTTCTTGCTGCTGTTTGTTGTCGCAGACTTTTGTTATGCCCTGCATTAATCATGTTGTCCTTTAAGACACCTTCCTATTACAGCAGCAACCTTCCTTAGTTAAAATGCCTTAATTGAGATTTCTTAATGAAAACTTTTATGTTGCTCTTCTGTATTCACATGGGCATTCCAAACCCTTTCCTTTCATTGGCTGGAGGAGTTCTCCTCCTGAGGGCAGAGAGGACATAAAAGAGAAAAACAAATTACTACACTCTCATCATCTCAGCAGCATGTTTTTAGGGCTGTGAGGGAAACCAGGGACAGCTCCCTCCAGACATCACCCTGAGGTGTTGGGTGGAAATCATGGGCATATCCTGATCCTGGTGTGAGACATGGCTCCACCKTTGCCACTCAGCTCTTGCAGTTCATCTCCGGCGACCAGAAAGTGTTGTTGTTGTAATCAGGAGCTGCAGCTCTGGAAATCTGAAATTGCTCCCTGRGGAGCCGTTCTGACTTTGCTGGAAGAAGCAGCATGGTGCCTGCATATCAACATGTTCCAAAAGCCAGGAAAAGGGTGGTGCTGGAGCCTCGGGTCTGCATTGCTCATATCTGCAGTGCCAATGTTGCCGTGTGCCCAAGCACACACCCCCGGGTTTCACGCCAAGTGTTGTTTCTAATACAATGATTTCCCTGGAAAAGGGCAAATCTACAGATTCACACATCCGTTATGACAGGAGGAASGGGGAGATGGGACTGGCTGAAAAAAAGTGACACTTGAAAAATAAGAAACAACTCATGGGATTTTGTTATACCAAAGAAGGGAGGCTGTTGGCAGATTATCAGCGCCACTGCACATACATTTGAATCTTGTGAGGGTTCACAAATTAATCATGAATTGTAGACTGGTGACTTCAGCACCAGCAAGCATCACAATTAGAGTGATTTCAACCTCATAGGTATCTTCTGGGAGACCAGAACCAGCAAGCATCACAATTAGAGTGATTTCAACCTCATAGGTATCTTCTGGGAGACCAGAACCAGCAAGCATCACAATTAGAGTGATTTTAACCTCATAGGTATCTTCTGGGAGACCAGAACCGCAGAGTATAAGAAACTGAGGAGGCTCCTGAGGCTTCCTTCTCCTGGCCAGCCAGCAGCCCACAGCAAGAAGGACCAGAGCAAAAGAGCAACTGCTGCTGCAGTCTASAAAGGAGCAGGGTTTCCACCATGCCACTGTTCCCCTCAATCTCCTGCAGAAACCATCTCCTGATGCAGATGTTCTTTACTCTCCTGTATCTCTTTGGCTGTGTAGACACTGACCCAGTGCTTCAGCTTCAGGCTGGGCAAGATGCCCAGCAGAGTCAGGATGAGAGTGGTTGTTGGAGCCATGTCCAGGAAGAAGTGGGGGAAAAAGGGACTCTGTGGGACTGGGTGGGAAGGAGCAGGGAGCTGGGGGCACCTGGAATGTTCCCAGAGCTTCTCTGACCATCTGTCACCACCARGAGCGTCAAGCCCCTCTGCCTTCAATGCCAAGAGAGACACCATGCCCTGCCCTGAGGGTCTCAGATCTCACTGTGGGTCAGGAAACTCCTGGGCATCTTTCCCAGCTCCTCATCCAGCCAGCATTTCCCCTGCATGTGCACTCACTGGGCACCAGAATCCAGCTGCAATGCGTCTGGGGTTGCCTGGTGATGTCCCTGGCCACATTTCCCAGTGTGACATATCCTCCATGATACTGAAATGCCCAGAGCTGGATCTCCCAGCCCACAAGCCCCAGCCTTTGTCCCACTGCCAGGCTCAGCAGCTCCTGGGCATCCCCACAGTGGGCAAATCCAGCCACAGGAGCCCCATGGGTGTTCTGGATCAGGGGGACCCTTGACCAAACCCTCCCAAGTTGTAATTTGAAAGGGACATGGGGACTACAGGTGGGTGTCRCTGGCTTAGGCAGAGAGGTGCAATCTTTTCTAGGCCATGTCATCTTATTCTGWGTTTTCTTGCAGCGAAGAGTGACAACCCTTTGGGCAGAGAATTTTGTCTCTGCCCAAAAGGTAGAGACCTTCCTCTTGTACTCTTGGACTCCTTCTGCTCTTGTCATTTGTTACCTTGGAGAAGAGATCRATCCCCACCTTGCTGCCATCTCCTTTGAGGGAATTGTAGAGAGCGATAAGGTCTCCCCYGAGTCTCCTGACCTCCAGGCTGAACACCTCCAGCTTCCTCAGCCTCTCATAGACATAATCTCTAGACACTTCCACAGCTGCACTGAGCTCCTCTGGACACATTCCAGCMCCTCAATATCTTTCTTGTGATGAGGGGCCTAAAACTGAAAACAGGATTCGAGGTGTGACCTCTCCAGTGCTTTCCTCATCCACTTYGTGGGTCACCTTGTCATAGAAGGAGATTGGGCTGGCCAAGCAAGACTTGCCTTGTGGCCACAGCTCTTATCCGCAGTTCTTCTGCTTCTCAGCGCATTGAAATGAAATCTGTGTCTAGTTTGCATGAAACAATTTGCATGATGAAACTGATTCTTTCATTCTGGTTGTTTTGTGGTCACGCTGGAAGCACCAGTGTCAGCAAGCGATCTGGACTGCAAGTAACTCCTTTGGGCCATGGCCATATGCTAAAGGTGTCTCTATTTGACCCTTTCTTGCAATCTACAGTTTCCAGTCTTTAGTACATGCTGCAGGCTTTTTTTTTTTTTTTTTTTTTACCCCCAGACTATCTGGATGCTTTGAGGACAAGGAAGAATCAACATAGGTAAAGGCTTTTGAGCTCTTGCCCAGTGTTTGCATATTCTCCTGGAAAGCTGAACAGCTGAACAGCAGAACAAGAACAAGCCAGTCTGAAASAAGGGAGGTCAAATTCCAACATGAAAACTGCTCTCCTGCACATCTGGTCTGTCCTCTTTTGTGCTCCTTACAAATGCAATCCATCAGAGTAACACTTGGAGCAAGGGTGACACGCTGTGATGATCCAGGAGAAGTACAGGGGCATTTCTGTCGCTGTCCCCTTTGTTCAGGGTGATATCAAATCCACAACAGATCGCCTTCACTCACAATGGCTCAGGGCCTGGTGAATGTCCACCTCCCCGTGTCTGTGATCAGCTGGGTCTGCAGCTCCACAGAAATAAGCTCAATCCCAAAAAGTGAGAAGACAACACACTTGCCAAAGCATGTTCTGAACATATCTGTGCATCCTGTCAGGGAAAATTAGTTTTAAATCTAAAGGAAAAATTTCCTGGAAAACATCYGGTAAAACAGGTTGCTCCCTGGTCCTGGGCATCAATCAAATTCTGATTCACAAATTTGTTACATCTAGTTCTTTCGTACTGATTTCCAATAAGATTGCTAGATGTTAAAGATTGTTTATGCTGAAGGTGTCATGGGATGAATCKAGAGAGGCTTCAGCCTGTTAGATACCTAAAAACCTTTCTAATCATCACAAAAAATTTAGGAAAGAAGCTAAGAAGAGCATCCTCTGCTGCATAATAAATTGTGRATTCTGAAGGAAGTTTTCCTTCCAACTAAAATCTCTTATAACAACTGGGAAAAGTTATTCYTCATATGGACTACCCTTCTGCCATTGGGTCTGTGGTGCTTCTTGGACAAATAGAAGAAAAAAGAATAGTTTCTCAGGATTCAAAACACTTTAGGAAATTAGGCTGAGAATACAAGATAGACTTTGCTTTAGGAAAATAACAGTCCAGGAAACAAACACATTTAGTAATGATGAGTATGCTGGACAAGATTGAGCTGGTTTTCAGCATTGCTTTGGGTATTGCCTGTCTTTAAAAGGAGGTTTAAATTGGCATTTCCACCACACATGAGCTCYCTGTGTCTTTAAAAACAGCAGTTCACAGAGAGTGGCTGCTGCGACTGGGGGTGTTGGGGTTAGAACAGGAAATTCTCAGCCTGAATTTCTGTGAGACCCTGAGAGCACAGACAGTGTATGCCAGCCCCAGAACGGCCATGCTTCTTCTCAGCATGAAAAACAGTCCCCAAGCTTTTGCGGCTGGACGATGATAAAGTAGAGCTGCTCATCTCTCAGAGCAACACAAGTCTGATCTCTGTCCTGGAGCTACAGCTGAATGATATTGCCTGATTTCCAGCATTTACAGAAATACAGAGGTCTTACCGACAGAAAAGGGSCATCTATAGGTGACAACTCCTTCCCTTGCCTGAAGTTAATTTTTCAGAGGTTTTGCTCAAATCAGGATGAGAAACCTGATACCAGTTTTCATCATGCTGTCCTTGGAAAAAAGGAGACTCTTTCCCACAAAATTTGACATTCATAATGCATGTATAAATAATTGCTGTGTCTTAGCTCTGTCTGCTTTGCATTATTAACCATYGCGGCTTTTATGGTGAAATTTCATTCATCATTTGCATCTTGCCAGGGGYAACACAACTGGAAAGCAAATGAACTTCACCACTGGCTCTGCAAATGATTTGTRTTTTGGAGCGACTGGGATGGTGGTACAGAATAAATTTTATCCTGAAATCYCTTCCATGGGGCTTCCCATTGTAAATGGAAAATTTTTCTCTTTCGACACCAAGTATTTCCCTGCAGATGTTATGCTATGTTTCCTTTCTCTTTTCTCATACACTCATAATATCTTCTAACATATATGACTACCTGGAGTGACTGCTGCCAAACTRTAATTTTTTTTTCTTTACCCTGCCCTGGACCTTTGCAAATGCTCCAGACTTTTGTTAGCAATACACCTTAAACTATTCATGTTTTCTTAATAGAAGATGTTACCTTGGAAGATTGAAGCTATTACCTCCTGCTGTCGTTCTCTGGAAAATCGATCAATTTGCCAAGCAGGAGGAAGAATAACCTGTGCTACTCAACAGTCCTTTTTAATCAGTGGGTTYGTTCATGGCTTGTTAGCAGAGCCCTGGCTGCCTGGCTGCAGCTTCTTCCCAAGCTCTTTCCCCTCCTGGGAGAGCTGTTACTGAGAGAGGATGGCTTGTCCTGGTGGTTATGTGATGAATTTCTCGGCTGCCCGCAAGTCAAGGGATGTGACTCTTTCACAGGGATGGCTACAGCCTTGGGTACAGCCAGGAAGATGTGAAAACAGCTTTTCAGTTAAAAGCAGGCCATTTTTTGCTCCCCTCACATTATACTGGCAGTGAGACCTCCGAAAATAAATCAGAGGAATTTCAGCCGCTGGCACAGAGGGTTGATAACGCTGTGGCAGCTCTGCTTGTGGTCAGACTCCAAGGGCCAGGCTCTGGTGTAAGTAGACACAGTGCAGGGTTTCAGTGGGCATTGGAGGGATCTGGAGAAGCCCAGTGTGCAGTGATGTGGATTCTGTTCCTTCCATCTTGTGTGTAGGCACATGAAGGYTCGTATGTGGCACCTGGGGACRTGGTGGGCTTGGCTGTGCTAACAATTGGAGTTGATTTTTGAGGGCTTTTCCTACCTGAACAATTCAGTGATTCTGAGATTGTAATTCTGTGAATGCACATAGTGTGAGCATTCCTGCTGGCTGTAACTGCATCCAGCCCTGACAAAGGTATCATAAAATTCAATTTCTCCATGCTGAGATGACTTGCTAAACCCCATTTTCACTATGGCCAACCATAGTTTAAAAAGGATCCTGTCTGCATCTGGTGAAAGGGTTTTGCATCTAAACTCACGGAGGCATTTTAACATGCTTCAGACCACTGAGATATACCTTCCAGCACTGCCAGTCATCTCGGCTGGTCTTCTGCTGATTCGCCTTTGACTCCACTTTCATTTAAGGTTTATTCTTCCCTYTGCAGAAAATAGTTCTTCACAGTAATCCTATTTCATAATCCCTTCCATGACTGATTTTTATCACCCCGGACCTCCCGTGATCTTCTGCAAAGCGGCAATCAGATCTCTGCAGGCTTGTCCAACCCCATTCTCTCTTTTGTCAAGCTGCAAACATCTCCAAAACACCCCTGTCCTTTTCCACTCTTCCCAGACACAGCTCAGGCAGCTACTAAGTCTGACAGAGAACAACCAAATTGCACTGCTGCCGTGGAAAGGATGGCCCAGTATAAACCTCGAGAAAAACTGGCTCTGTGAAACCTCTAACTCACATCCTATTGCCTTTGGGAAAATCAGGAATTCCTGCTGYATTTCTGCTGATGTTTTCTCAATGATGCCTCTGAGGCACGGTAGTGAAAGACAGTTTTTACTGTTTTAGAGAAAAGTCTATAAAAATCAGGTTAGGGAAGTCCCTCTTCCAMATGAGATGATGTGCTCTCTGTACTATCTGTGTGTGAAAATAGGGCTGCAGCATTTYGCAGACCCTGATCAGAAGAGACTGAGTTGTTTTACAAGCACTAATTTTCCTGAYTTGTGCCTCAGCACCATGGACAAGCCACTGGAGCTCTCTCTTTCCCAGCCTCTTCCAGCAGTGGGAAGAGCAGTGACCAAGTGACCAGCASTTTGGCCACAGCCTGGACATTTTGTCTCCAGCCCATGGAAGGGGCTGAACATCCAGCCCCCGGTGCTCCCCCAGCAGTGGTGGAAGGGTTTCTGCCTCATTTGAATAATGAGTTAATTAATGCTCCTCTGTTTAAAATTGCTCTGTCTCTGAGTCCATCAAAGTCTGTGAAAGCTTTGTCACATGTTTTATGGGGATTAGGAGGCGGCATAATTTATATAAGATAAAGAAAAAATGATACAGGAAAAGGAAGTAATTATTCCAGAATAGAAATCATTAGCACAAACAGTCAAAATTACAGTTTTTTAAATTTTTATTTCTATTTTAAGAACTCATACATGTATTTTTGGGCCTCTTTCTCTCTCCTAGCACCACACAGTACTATGGCAGGGCCCAGCTCCGTAACAGGATGCACTGGGCTTGTCGTGCAAAGACTTGGGTGACCTGGAAGTATTCCCCTCTTGCAGGGCAAGTGAATGCCATCAGGAAACATCTGGAGGGTGGGGGTGATCAGCTSTGTGAGTTTGTTCTGCAGCAGTTTCAGCAGAAAAGAGGAGGAGCTCTATTTGAAGGGGCTCTGTAGGTGGTGYGGAAAGCACATCGACATATTTCTTTTTTTTTTTACCCTGAGAAATAAGTGGAGATAAATAATTCATCAGGAGAAACATCACAGAGAGTTGAATTTGTTGCCATTCCTCACAGGGAAGGCTGTTAAAACACACAGTACTTTCTGCCAGGTTCAAATGAAAACTTGCTGTCTAAATGCATGAAAACATATTAGGAGTCCAAGCAGGATTTCAAGGCATGAAAATAACTGCAGGTGAAGTCAATAAAATATTTTGCTATGGAAAAAAAAAATGCACAAAGTCATTGCACAAGTGAGAATTGCTTGTTTAAGTGTGAACACGTGCTGAACACGAGCATTCCCCTCAAGCATTGCTGCAAGGGCAGAGTCTGTGAGCAGACTGGAAGCCTCACTCTTTCCGCTACCAGGGCAGGCTCTGCAAGGCAGAGAACAAACAGGAGAATCATGGAATCCTTTAGGCTGGAAAGGTCCTCGAAGGTAACATTGAAAAAGTMATCCAAAATCATTGAGTCCAACTGCTAACTCAGCACTGCCAAG
Source organism: Malurus melanocephalus (assembly GCF_030028575.1). Taxonomy (NCBI): domain Eukaryota; kingdom Metazoa; phylum Chordata; class Aves; order Passeriformes; family Maluridae; genus Malurus; species Malurus melanocephalus. The sequence goes on from NW_026623523.1 coordinate 832,972, forward strand.
TCCACCAGTGACCCAAATCCCCAAGTGCCACATCTATATGTTTTGAAACCCTCCAGAGATGGTAACTCCATCCTGGAAGCCTGTTCCTACACTTGGCAGCCCTTTTAAGTGAAGAAATTTTTCTAAATATCCAGACGAAACCTCCCCTGATGCAACTTAAGGGTTTTTCCTCTCTTGTCCTTGCTACTTCTGAGAAGTGGCAGTGCAAGGGAAAGATCTGAATAGCAAATTACTCATTTGAAGGCACTGAGAGCCCAATATTGATAAGCWCAGATCATTGTTTGTTGAAGTCTAGCCCCCAACATCAGGAGAATTTCCATTAATGTGAACATTCATGACATGCATGTTGRCCCTTCTCCATAAAAGTGATGCCTGTGGCAGAGTCTCAGTGTGGGGGAATCACAGCTTCACCAAGACTTGTGGGAGCCACTCATGAAGATAAGACAACATGCTGGATGCTGATTTACCTTTGGGGAACCTCTTGAACCAAAGTCCAAAACACTGCCTTGGCACCAATGCGTGGGAGCATGGTCTGTCAGGTTGCCTGGTTTTAAGCCAAAACTTTAAAATCTGATGTCAATTTGATTCAGCTCTCCCATCAATGACATTTCAAGGGAACAGAAGTTTGTGGAACTACATTGACACCAATTCTTACTTAAATAAATTGTTCTTGAGCTGCCAAGAAACGGGAACATCTGGGGTCAGCTGGCAATTACTTTCCAGTAAGTGTACTGACCACCACCTTTGCTATTCTTCCTCAAGCCAAGGCTACATACTCTTCTAACTATCTAGGAAGTGTGTCATGCATAAAAATATCCCACTGGCAAAAAGATAAACATATCTGAATACCTTTTAAGGGCTTTCCTTATAGCTCAGCTAATTTATAGGTGGCCATATGAACTTGGTGTGGTTTCAACTGCAGCTCTGCTTACCGTAGTGATACATGGACTAGTTACAGCGTGAAGAAACAGAACCAGCAGGGAAACATCTCGGTGTTGTCCAGGGCAAGGGAATGTCCCTGCTTTGCCGCTCCCCTCTTTCCTGGTTTTGTGATGGCTGCCAAAATTGGTACCCTGCCTTTAGCACCCTCTGTCTGTGTGAGGGGGTCCCTGGGCTGGTACAGAGCTGGGGGGGGATCACTTCATTCATTCAGGACCAGGGATGTGGGAGTGAATCAGTCATTCCATCCCCTTGACACAGGGTCAGAAGCACAGGGATGATCTCAGGCACAAACAACTTTCATTACCTTGAGAACCCTGACTGCCAGTCTGGGGCGTGATTCCTTGTTTGCAGAGATAATGTCAATGGCTGGAATAATCCATCGACCCGATCCAAAYGGAAAAGTAAACACTTCATTTCCATGGCCAGAGCCCTGTCTGCTAAGCAGTGGTGCCTGTGACACACTGGAGGATGAGCTCACACTCATGAAATATTTCTGTTCCCACTTCTATTGTCCTTTGAAAGGGAAGCTCTCACCTCTGCTTTTACTACAGAACCCCTGTAGGAGAGAGATCATCTGCAGTTCTGACTCAGACCATTAAGAGCATGTTGAGAAATAACTTTCATTTCCCAGAAGACTAATTTACGTCAGCAAGCAAGGAGATAATCAGAGCCATAAATCTTTGTCCATGTCCATATCTCCCGATTGCTTTAAAAATAGGGACAACACTTTCTRTATCTTAACCAAATGCAGAAATTTGGCTTGGTTTTCCTAAGATCTGCAGACCATGGTAGTTAGACTTGTTTATGTCTGCCTCATTTCCAGCATTCTGGAATTAAGCGTGCCTGTGAATTATGCGTGACTCTTTAGCATCCATGAATCCCATAATTTTGCTTTATTGATTGGTCCTTTACCATAATTGGCGACAACCCATGAGGAAATGAATGTTCTACATCAGGCAAATGGGAGTTTTATGGATGTAATATTGAGAAAGCAATAGGCATGCTTAGCAAGCTAAAATGTCCCTATCCTTGGTGTTTGTTTGAGAGCAGTACCGGCGTCATCCTGCCCRCGTTTTACCTGGGATCTTCATAAGAATTTAAAAAACCTACTCTATTTCATATTTGTAGGAAAGCTAGCTTATCCACCTTGCCCTCTGTTAATATTTATTAAGGTAACCATGTATTTTCCTTTCCTGCTGTTAATTTTAATGACAATAAACAAGCGAGTCAGTGCAGAGATTCCGAGGTTTTTCGTTAGGACTGGCAGCTAACTTTTCCTTTTCCACTCTCTCCATCTTCATTGCAGGCACTTCCTGAATAGGCCCATGTGGCCAAGTGCAACACAAGGCTCTTCTTCTGATCCCCATGCTGGAGGAGCAGCTGTTCCTTTCCCTTCAGGGGAAGCAAACCAGCCRTGAATAATCTGGTTAATAAAGGGCATGTACTGAACTGCAGCCTTTGCCCTTGTGTCAGTGATAAATCACAGAGACACAGAAGAATCATTCAGGTTGTAAAAGAGCTGTAAGATCATCCAGATCAGCCAGTCCTGCAGTACTGCCAGCCCTACCACTGCTTTGGAAAGACACCTGATTATGTTGATAAAAGTGATTAAGGCAAGAAAGTCAATCCTATGCCAGTTATTGGGTGTCCATAACAAGGTCAATTTTTTCATTTTATTTCCTGCTCATCAATCAATCAATCAATCAATCAATCAATCAATCAATCAATCAATCAATCAATCAACCCTATGCATGTTGAGTGTAACTGAATTTGTGTCCAATAGCAAAATGAAGATATTCAGTTCTACTCTAATAAAATCTTGTACCAAGGTTACATTAAACTGCAGAGAAAAATGGGAACTTCTCTAAAACATCTTAACTTACAGTCTGCATATAACAAAAATGCTTCTTGTTCAAGCATAATTTGCCTTTAACTCTTCATTTTTTTCTCCAGAGTGTGCAGTAGCAGAAAAATATAACGACCTCAGGTGTGTGTGTGGAGG
>NW_026623523.1:836005-845208 GCF_030028575.1 Malurus melanocephalus
CAGGAAGAGAAAAAGCCATTGCACACAAATAATCCTAAAAGTGAAATACAGGGTGCACTTAGTATCCATACTGGCAGGGAGAGCTGGTATAATGCATCAGACAGATAATACATTTCTTCAAAGATCCTGGAAACCAAGATCAATTATAATAAAGCAAAATAGCTAAAGAAAATTAGTCTCCAGAAGGTCCAGAAATTTTTGTACTCTCTAGCAAATGAAGTCTATAAAGCAGAATCCTACACCCACCAAAAAAAAACCCAAAACAAACCAAACAAATAAAAACAAAGAAACAAACAAAACAGAGAAGGGGGAAAAAAACCTAAAACCCTTTTGAATTTTGAAGTTTGCAAACAAATAWCAGTAGTCTCTTTTGGCAACCTACCATGAATGTGTACAGTCCAGGGCCGTGAGGATTTGTTGTGAAAGAATCCTTGTGAAAGCATCATTGACCTTCTTGGGAAAGCAGCATTCACAGACGGCTTTTTGGGGGAGTCAAATCAAACATGACTTAGTGATATTTAACTTATTGACCATTAATAAATGGCTTAGGATGAAAACAGTTCTTTATTATTTGAGAGAATGTAAGTCTTGATTTTTGTGGTTTTGGGAAGCCAGGGAATGCAGTGATCATCTGAATGAATTATTGATCGTTTTCTTGGACACTGGGAGTTAAATCACGGGTTTTATTTTGTTAATGAAGACCCCTTTTTCAGTAGGACRACTTGATATTACACAACCACAGCCATTAGAATGCACTCACCCCACTTTTTCCTACATGTTTGATCTTCATATCAACTTTGTGACTATGCAGAAGTCTTCATAAATATTTAATTCGTATTATTCTGTAGGCACAAATGCCAGGGAAGAGTCAGAAAGTGACTCATTGTTTCTTAATAAGAGATGAGGGACAAAGGAGCTCTGGCGTCACAGTGGGAGAGGGTTCTTGGTGCTGATGAAATCATCCAAGGATTRTAAAGATACCTGTGGGATGAAAAAAAGGTATCTTTTGTTCCATCGACAAGGGTGTGTGAGAGAAAAGAAGCACAACTGATCTACTCTAGAAAAACCAAAATAATTTTAGGTGTAAAATGATGATAAAAACAGAAGAAGACATATCCACTTCAGACACATACAGAGATGGCTGAACTGTCTATAAAACTGCATAAGAAACTTATTTACTATACATTTTCAACTCAGTAAGAACCCTTTTTAGAAACCAACAAAAGAAACCAATCAACTAAAAACAACAAAAAGACCAAAAAGACCAAACATATCTACAAATATCAGCTGGCCCGGGACTGCTGCAGGGCATCAGCCACCATAGAAGGGACAGCAAGCTCTGTCCCCTCAATTCTGCCTCTTGTGAATCCTTTAAACATTCTGAAGATGACTCCAATATTATTTTTTAACTATCTTTTTTTTTCCCAGAGTTTGTGAAAGTTTCCACTCCATAAGCCAATAAAAATTTTATTGAGAAATGACTATGCAAAGGGAATCTGAAAAATGACTAATCATCATTGCGTCAGTCTCCTTCACTTATCCTCATTACCTGACACTTACTCTCTCTGCATACGAAGGTTTTTCTCTACTTTGCATACTCTGGTATTAAATTCTGCCTTCAAGCAAAAGTTTGAGCAACAGCCCAGGAGATAAATGATCAGGTGTACCTTGCTAGAGTAACCATACATTTCTATTTTTGGCTGGGCTACATTTTGAGTTGCAGCACCGCCCCGAAAGTGATGTCTGATGTGTGACAGTTATTATTATGAATTGCTTTTGCAGATCTTTCAAGCCTGCAGGATGCTATCAATCCTCAGGGAAAGCGCTGAAGGGTAAATTCTACAGCAGTTCCCATTTTAATTTTAAATTAACAGCATCTTTGTTGCTTGGAGCTGCATGCTGAATGAGCACCCACAATTTCATGAAAAACTCCCTGCTGTTCTCGGATTTTGTTGGTCCTGCTATCATTTTTCTCGCACCAAGAGGTCAGTGCTGTAGAGTKTAACCCATCTCCTGGGGATCTGCCGAGTGCTGCTCAGCGTGAGGTGAGGGTTGAACAGGGGGATGCTCCTGCCTTCACATGGAAGGAGCAGGAATTTATTTTCTTTTACAGCCCCTCTGAGCCCCAAAGAATGTTGTCAGTCGACCAAGATTAATGTGRGTGCCTTCAGAAATAGATTCTTCCCTATTACCCCATCCAGARCAGATCAAAAATTCTGGTGTTACAGCTTATGGATATAACTAGCACTTCATGACCCTGTCATTAACATAAATAGTGTGTTTCCCTGCTACTAATAATATCTCAGTAATATCTCAGGTGCTGCATAAAGAGAAGGGCAAATCCTTCAGGATGGATTAATCCTCCAGGTGCAAATCAATCCTTCATTTGTTTTATATCTGCTACAATCCTGATTCAGTTTTATGCTGCAATATCACCAAGACTTGCTGGGTCTGCTGCATGGCTTTGCTCTGATCCACTGTGTAACCTTGAAAGGGCCACAAAAATCAGAAAAACGTGATCCTTTTTTCGGATGCAATGAAAACACAACATTTTGTAACACTTCAGGGGCCAAAGGGGACTGAGCAGCAACAACAACAACAAAAGCTAAATTTCCTGAGCTCTTCTACAGCCAAGGGGATGGCAACTTTGAGGGCACATCAGTAAAACCTGAGAGGCTGGATGAGTGCTGGCAGCAAGTCCAGGCAGGCAGACACTTTGCAGCCTTTTTGTAAAACTCCTCTCTGGCTCAGAAAAGCTCAAACCTGGAGGAGAAGGTAGGTTTTGAGTGGTGCCTTTGGTCCTACACAGCCTGGCAAGGGAGAGCATCCCCAAAGGATTCTGGAGGCACCCCTGCCCACCCAAACTGCCTTTGGCTTGCTGCTGCACAAGAGATGGGAAACTGCCTTTATTGCCCCTGGACAAAGAGCACTGCCTGTTTCTGCATCTCAGAGCTTTTCAAATTTCCAATCCTCTGCAACAAGGAGCCATAAAATAAGTAAGATATAAAGTCAAGATGCTGCTGTTTGATTCCCCAGGCAATGCCAAAAGAGCTTAAAAAGCATCATAAATATCTGCCAACAAATGGGGAGGCTGCTGTGCTCAATGCCACTTTTATGATGCCAAGGTGAAGATGGTTTAAGTTACTCCTATAACTTACATGGGCATGACACAGAATTTTGACATTCACTGTTCTTCCACTCAAAAGTTGTAATCCTGAAAGTATGGATCCACTTTCTCTTCCTATCTTTTCTRGGAAAGAACCATAATATGCAAGAGTTTTCAAAAACACGCTGCAGGAGAAAATCTGGGCTCATTTCACCCATAAAATTTGCTAAATTTCGGAGCAGAGTTTTGTATCTCAAGACTAGCGCAGCCTAATATGCAAGCAATATGTCCATGAATTAATAAGAAAAAGCATTTTCCCCGTTTGAAATGTGTGTTTACTTTGTATGAGAGGTGTTTACGAAGTGTCAAAGAGATGAAGATATGAGCYTCATGAGCTCAGAATGAACTTCCCACTACCTGCTGTGGAGGCAGAAGAGGCTCCTGGCCCAGCTGGAACACCCAGCTGCTACTTTCTTTCACAAAAAAATAATGGAAAACGACAACTGAAGAGGAGTTTTAAATTTTATAAATAAATACAATAAATCTGGAGATACARAATATTTCACTAATCTTGACAATGTTGAAGACTAAGATTTCCAACATGAAATTATCACTGGTCACAAGGCAGTGTGATTACCAGCAAATTGCATGTGAGTAGCCCATGTTCTAAAAATAATGTAAGTTTTATTGTATATATATATATATATATACATTGGCAGTGAGCACACTGTACAACATCAGCTGGTACTCTTGCAGTGGAGGCAAAGGCAACATTAATAAGTGATAAAGAAACAGAATTCTGTCCTGGTGGACAGGACTTGAAGRATGGACAGCCTGCGGGGTGGGCTTTGGCAAATCAGTTTAATTTTCCCCTCCCCTTTATTTTGAGCAATGGATTAAGAAATAAAGTTCATTTGTAAAATGCCTTGCCATATTGATTACTAGCCCTGCTGTAAAATACACCATGACAAAGAGGCTGTGCTGTTTCCTGTGGTCCTCTTTTTTTTTCCCCCTAAGATATTCATAATAATTTTGATTCCAAATAATGCTGCCCATTTCAAAGGGTATTTAAAACCTTCTCCCTCTCATTTGCCACAAAAGGCATAATTTTATAATGCCTCTCCCCTTTTGCAACAGGCAATCAGAGTGCTTTGCACATGAAGAATACTATTGACATATTCGGCGAGATATTTTTAGCATAGTGGGAAAAATAAAATCTTGGGAAAGGTCAGCTCTTTCAGTGCGCTAATTAAATTTCTGCGGAAGGAGATTATATCACGATGGTGACACGCAGGCTGGTGGGGACGTCATGCAGCAGCCTGCAGCAGGCAGCCTCGGTGAGAGGGGCTGGCAGGGCTGGACCTGTGTGCCCGACAGATCGCCCCTGAGTCACGCAGCAGCACCTTTCCTTCCCTGGTGTTTTCATTTCAGCAGGGCAGGCRCAGGGATCTCGGAAAATGGGTTTTCTGTTAAGCAGTGGCAGCTCTGTGCATCCTCTTTAGGAGGGAGTGGKGGGTGCAAAGTGGTGCCATCAGCGAAACTGTGCAGTTCCAGTGCACTGCTAAGGCAGCCTGGAATAACGCAGATGGAGGAAAGCCAGAGGTGTTCTGCAATGAGGGTGGTGAGACATTGGCACAGCTTTTCAGAGGAGCTGTGGACACCCCATCTCTGCAAACACAGGTCATGTTGCAGAGTGCTTTGAGCAGCCTGGTCTACYTGATGTCACTGCCAGTGGCAGGCAGAGGGGAACTGAATGATCTTTAAGTTCCCTTCCAACCCAAACCATCCTGATTCTATGATGTTTCTATGACTCCATGATTCTATGATGCAATGTTTCAATGCCTCTTCAATTCCATGATTCTATGACTTCAGAGTGGGAATTCAAACCTTTTTAACCAAAATGATACCAGTGTGATCACAGAGAGAGGCAGGACTTGACATGTCTACGTTACTTTGGCTCCTGCTCTCAGTAAAACTTGAAGAGGATTTTGAAGGAAATCCTAGAAATTAGGTTGCAAATGTACCGAAAAATTAATCAAAGCTGGGTTTGTGCTCAGCRCCTAGACCAGTACATTCCTACCCGAGGGATGGCACCAACCAGGCCATGTCCGTGTTCCTGTGTCCATCTGCTCACTGTGGCTGAGGGAGGAGGATCAGTGGGTCACCGAGGTCACCTCAGGTATGAGCTGACCCAGACCTCTGACTTTCTGTCAGTGATCTCTCTGAGCAGCAGTAAAACYGGCAGTATCCCCCTCCTGAACTTCTTTGGCTGCGTAAACAGGGCATGGGGTAACTTAAAAATGCTCCTTGCCCATGCAAATGTACTCTGCCTTTCAGGTTATACGAAAACTTTCTGTATATCATCACAAATGGTGTGTCTTTCTTGCAAATTAAATCACCTCTGAACATTTTCTGTGGATACAAATCTCTGTGTTTTGTCGGGGTTTTTTTTTCCCCCCCAAAGTTGAATTATTGCTGCTGTTCAGTGGACATCTGCTGACTTGGGTTTGATATCACCCAAGTGCTCTGTGGAACCTGGTATTTCAGAGCTCTGAGCAGTAGTAGCAGTTCCTTGTCAGTAAAGAACCATCTTCTTATCCTCTGGGGGACAAAACCAACTTGCTCCAGAGGAAAAATTAGGAGCACACTAAGTAAGATATTTCAAATAACTAAGCTATTTTGAAAACCGACTTCCAATGTATATGAGAATTGGAAACTACTCTGAAATTTCTGTAATAACTCACTGTCTGAATAAGGCAAGGCACTGAATACCTGCATCAGGCGATGCTTTGTGTTCCACAGGAGAGTGAGAGGAGCAGCTGGGCAGCAAAGCCAGCTGTCTGACAGGTCCTGCCAGGCTTTGGATCCCGATCTGAACCTGTCAGGACCTAAAGAATGTGATTGATTTGTCTCAAAGCACCATCAAAGGAGGAAGTTCCTGCAAGATGAGCTATCTCAATGGGCACAGATGACAAAGTGATAATGTCAGGGCTATTGGGAGATGAAAGGCTTGGAATTAGGACACTGGCCTAGACTCCCCTGAGCAATCTGTGTGAAAAGCACAGAGTGAACAAGAGGAAGGTGCCAGGCCTGGTGAGGCAGAATTGGGTAACTTATCCACTCAAAAATTCCCACTGGAAACTGTGGGAAAGGAAGCAACTCCTTACATACATTCCATCCTGAGTGGTGGGAACAGCTCATACACCTCGTGGGTACTTGGACTGTATAAAAGTGGTACCCCCAGAAGAAATCTCAGACACTCCTGAGGAGATGAGAGGAAGAGGGGCCAGCAGGACACCACAGGAACCCAGGTGGTGGTGATTGTCTTTCTACTTAATCTGTCTCTCTCTCTTTCTTCACCTCACGTCGTTTACCGTTCAATAAAATCCAGACATGGACTTCAGCAAATGGTTTCATTTGCACCTTAATATGGGCAGGGGTATCATTTAATCACCAGACCCTAACATGATTTCAATAGTGGGATCCTGACGTTGTTCCAAGGGATCATAACAACAGAACAGCACCCTGTCATGTCCTGTCTCTTTCCCAACCTCCTCCCAGGGACCTTGCGACCCCTGCACCCGCCAGTGAGTCCTACCTCGTTCATCCCCCAGTGCTGCTGTGGCCGCCGGTGCCAGCACTGCTCCCTCCATCATTCCTGGCCAGGGATGAGCAGAGCCTTATTTTTCTGAACATGTTCACTGATCACCTGCAGAGCCCTGTGGTAGCTCAGCGAAACCTTTGTGGCTGGAGCCGGTTTTGGTTGGTTACCAGTTGATGGTACAAGGGCTGTTCACCCTCGCAGTCGTGTGACTGTCACTTCCCAGCAAGTGTGAACCCGTCTTCACGCTTCCACAAGCAGACAGGACAAGTTGCCTGTGGTGTGTCTGTTCGGTGGGGGATCCATCCTCCGGGGCAGAACCGTCACTGTCTTCCAAGACTCGGATTTTAATAAAAAAAAAAAAAAATCTGCACAAAGGATTTTAACTCTGAGCTGAATGACTGCTTTGAATAGAGCAATTAAGAAGATGAAAGGGGGGAGGGTGGCCCTGTGCATGGTGTTGTCAGAAGCTTCAGGAGAGCTCCTGGGGTGGGTGTGATGGATTCAAGAGCAAATAATTCTGTTCAAGAAGACCAATGGAGTTAAACCCGGGTGCTGCAGGCATGGACCCAGCAACGGGAGGTTATGGCTGGGCATCCCAGAGGAATTCGCTGGGACTTCATTTGGGAAGATTAGATTCAGGATCATTAATTGCCTATGAAATCCTTGAACACATTGTATTCAAATTCAGATTAATTGCTTCAATCTGCAGTTAATTTCAGAGCTGCTGTCAGTGTGTTCTCACCGACGCAGACATGAGGGAGGCTTCTGAATAAAATGTCTGTGGCTGAGCTATTGCCCCACAAATGAGTGAGCAATGCTCCCAGCATCACATCATTGGCCTCTGCCCCCTTTTCCGCAGTCTTTTTGAGTTGGATGTGCAGAGGAATAGCAGCCCAGCATTTCTGAGAATGCTTCACAGCAGAGATAATTGCATGGTGAAATGCAAACTAACAAGCTGCATCTACTTAGTATTAAGGATTAATGATCTCAGCTTTAGTCTTTGCTTCCCTGCAGGGTGGCAAATCTGATGAAAATCATGCTTCAATAAATACAAAAACTGCAATGCATATGCAGAGTGTATGTATAGAAATAAAATTCTTGCTCTTCTCAACCATCATCTGAGGCTGGAGCTAATGTTCTGCAGCTTCACTCTCCCAAGGCAAAACGAATCGGCAAATAACAGAATCATGGAATCACAGCATGGTTCGGGTTGGAAGGGACCTTAAAAGACTGTCCAGTCCTGCCCCCTGCCATGGGAAAGGGACACTTTCCACTAGAACAAGTTGATCAAAGCCTCATCCAGCCTGGCCTTGGATACTTCCAGGGCTGGGGCAGCCACAGCTTCTCTGGGAAACCTGTGCRAGTGTTTCATGGCTCTCAGTCAAGATTTCTTTCCCAATATCTAATTAACTCTGCTGCCTCTCAGTATGAAGCCATTCTTCCTCGTCCTTTCACCCCAGGCCTTTGTCCAAAGTCCCTCTCCAGCTCTCTCTTGGAGCCCTTTAGGCCCTGGAAGGTGCTCTAAGATCTCCCCAGAACCTTCTCCAGGCTGAGCAATCCCAGCTCTCTCAGCCATCATCACACTTGTGGTCCACTGTAACACAAACCCCACTCTGCTCTCCCTTCTCCAGGATAATTTATCTCCATTTCCAAGCCTCCTTCCCCATCTCTTTCCCACTCTGTATGTATTCCATACGGTGAGATGACAGGCACTGGAGGCCACACCACACATCAAATGCTTTCCTCTGGAGTCCTCTCCACATTTTACAGCCAMGATATGCCTGCTTCACCCACCCTTGGCTGCGACCAACTCTCTCTGGACCTTCCCTTTGGATATCCTGTTGCTTGCTCTTTTGATCTCACTGGCATCCATTTCCCAGCTGCCTGCTGATGGTGGGCTCCACTGGAGCACCCCAGAAGGTGCTGGATAGGTGGCAGGAGGCAACAAGCTCAAGTGGCAGACAGAGGTAGGGGTTTTGGCTGGCCAGCCCGCCTCAGTCTAGCCCAGTTTGTCCCCACATCCAGGTTTTCAGTCTTCTCTGAAGCTGCACTACAGGGGCAATGTTACAGAAGGGAAAATGTGGTTTAACAGTGCACAYGCAGCATGGGTTATGGAAACAGCTGCCATCCCCAAGAAGTTTCTGGTGCATCCACYTCTCCTGTGTTTCCTCAGGTAGGCAATGTGAGTGGAGGGACTGCTTCAGGTCATCACTTCCCACAGCCAGAGGAGAGAGATCCTGTCCCTCATTCAGTTGGATTTCAGTTTGAAGAGACCTGGCACTTGAAAGCCAGCCTCTGTCTCTCTTTGGGGTCACTTGTGTTGGACACTTATCAGACAGAGTGAATCCATTGTCGCTCCCACACACCTGTGAGCTGGAAAAAACACTTCAGAGTATGAGCTAGAATCAGAAATGCAACCAAACCCTTCACACAGGATTTCTCTGGCTAGTTTTGTGGGTGGTTTTTTTTTGTTTGTTTTTTTGGGGTTTTTTT
>NW_026623523.1:845308-850417 GCF_030028575.1 Malurus melanocephalus
TGTGGAAGCTGCTTGTAAACTCTGTTCTTTCTTATCTCCCTTTAGTGGTCACTGCTTGGTGAATTTTATTCCCTTGAAATGCCTCCATGGAAGGCTGTCCGTGCATCCAACTGTCTGAGCTTCCCTCTACCAGCCCTGTGGGAAATGGTCCATGCTCTCAGACCTTCTGACACATCCAGCTTAATCACCAGAAGCCTGTTTGAGCAGAAAGGAACCCCAGGTGGGATAAAGGGAAAATGGTATTTCTGTATGCAGAGATAGATGGGTTGCCTGGGTCACATAGGCAGGAAACACCAGGTCTGCCTGGGAAGCCAGGTTTTGGATTTCCTAAATGATTACCTAAAGCAGAAGTGGATCCCTGCTCCCCTGGAGCACACACCACCCTTGTCAGGCTGGCTCCCCAGCTAGGATATCTGTATTCCGGGAACAAGCTGAAGGTTTCTTATTATGTCGTTTCTGTGGCTGGTTGTGTGAGTAAATCTTGTAGTCAGGCGAAGCGTGAATAGTTTGGCACATATAATTTACTCAATGTATTCAGATGTGGCATCCTGAATACTAAACACTGCTCTCCCATCAATGGAAAGGGCTGATTTTGAATGTTGGGGCTTTTTTCTCTTGCTTGGCAGTCAGTGGGGGTTATATGTAAATCGTGCACTTGCGTGTATGTTTCCAAGATATAGCTCTGGGTTTTTGGTGGTTTTGTTTTTCTTTTTTTTGGGGGGGGTTTTTTTGGAAGAAGARGAAATTATTCAGACTTGCAGTGAGACAGTTGACCTGCTGAGTCAGTCTCCAAGGGGAAATATGGGAGGAAGGAAAAAGGCGCATCTGGGGTGAAATGGAATTGAAATCTCTTGAAGAAGGCTCGAGGCCATGTCCTCCCAGCCCTTGCAGGCAGGGCACTCAAGATTTTTCCAACCCCAGAAGGCAGTGCCCAGTCTCCATCACCAATGCCCAGCGCTCTCTGCCATTGTCAGAAAGGTTCTGCTCCCTTGGCCACATCTGGCTATACTTCTGCTCCCCATCCCTGGGGAACAACTAGAAACACGTCTGTATATCTGTGCTGAGAAATGGAGGGTGCTTAGTATGCAGAAAGCTTCCCTTCTTTTTTCTTCCTTTTTTTTCCCTCCATTTCCCCTATTTTTTCTTCCTCATTAGAGAGCACTGTAACAATGGGCAGCTATTATGGCAGAGCCTGTCAGGTGCTGTATCTGCGGGGTTGTGTCTCGGGTTTGCTGATAGGGACCTTACACAAATAACATCTCCTGCCTTCATCGCTCCCTCTGAACCAGCCTGTCAGCTCGGGAGACAGGCAACAAGGCTCAAGCTTGATTGCAAGCCTGCAGCTCCCTGCCGGGGAGCTGAGAGGGCAGGAATCAAACCCCGGGGCTCATTTCTAATTGGTGAGACAAGGAGACGTTTTAAATGAGATAGCTGCAATTAGGATGAGAGGCACTACAGAGATCAAGGGAAATGCTTCTTGGTAAAGAACCGAGCTTCTGCTTCTCTCCAGGGGAGCAAGCAGGGGAGAGGTAGCCTGTCTGAAATGGGTTAGCTGCTGCAATTAGGCAGAAAACTCAGTGTGCTGAAAGAAATTCTCTTCGTTAAAGCTTGCGGTTGATTTCARAGGAATCAGTGCTCACTGAAAAAATAAATTAATTTTATTAATCTGACACCTTGCTTAGCTTGGTTATTTTTCCCTTACCTTCGTGTTGGGAGCACTATTTTTAACTACTTCTATTATTTTCAAGCATGCATGGGGGAGTCCTGCAATGTTTGGGATGAACGAGACGATATTTATGAATCCAGCAGGGGAAGCTCATGGTCTGCCAGGCAGCTGCTTCCCTGGCCAGTGGTCCTCATGGGGCAGTGGAGATGTTGGCAGTGACTACATGTCCTGCGGGTGGTGACCTCACCTTTGCCTCTCAAAAAGCCATCAACCAGCTTGGAAATCAAAAAGGCTCAGAAGTGCTATTTGCCCCGAGAAAACAGGGGTAGAAGGACAACTGCAAACTGTTTAGCAGTAGCAAGTGACAACTGAGATCAGAGCTAACACCAAAATTCCTGGTAAGCACACCTCCTGAAAGCAGTGACAGAAGGTATCTCCTCCACTACCACAAAGCTCTTACCAGAAATCTCACTTCACCTCCTTTACTTCCTTCAGCAGTAATTTTAGCCTTCTATACTTAACACACTCTGCAGGTTACTGATATCTATAATTTTCTGGTGCCACTTCAGCTCTGACAGTTTAGATGTGACCTGTTCATCCACAAGAAGCTGGAGATGGAATTTCAGGCATTTGAAGAACTGCACGAGCATATGCTGAATGCAGAGCAGCTGACTTCTCCCTGAAAGTTACTTACAAGCAGCACTAATTATCTTATTTTTCTGAAATTTTACGAGTGGCGTCAGCGCTTAAAAAAAAAAATCAAGGCAGTCTGGGGAGCAAGGTTTCGCTGGAAATGTTGAGCAGAGCTCAGAGCTGTGGATGATAAGGTCACAGCAAAAAGGATCACAGAAACTGAATTTCTTCTGACAGCCSTCTTGGTGCAGCAATGCTGAGTATCAGAGAAGAAGCAGAGGTTTCCACATCTAAAAATAAATTGAAACAAGAGCATCTTGCGAATTTGTTTAGTGGCATAGAGCAGCAGCAGCAGCTGTGGTGCTTGCCTTGGCCTCCCCAAGGCTCCAACTGGGAGGATTCAGGCCACTGCCTCTCGTATATTGTTTAAATTGAAGCATTCAAAACAAGCAGCCAACAAGTGTTTTGACATGAAAAACTTGCCTTTAGGGCTTCTGCTTTTCCTCATGCGATATTTTCCTTTTTTTTTTCATTCTTTCTACTTGTGCCTTGCTCTCCAGCCCCCTTATTAGCGCAGTAGACAGGGAGCCAGAGAACAGCCTCAATTCTCATCTATTTCAGATCAAAGGGAAGAGAAAAGAAGGCAGAACCAGCGTTGCCCTGACAATGAAAAAATGAAAAAAAGCAAAGGCAAAAATTGAGCACTTCTTTATGTCACAGGAGTGCAGCAGATAAAAATGGGTTCACTGAGATCTGACTGCCTGGAGCAGAGACCTTTGTCCCCGTGCTGCCCTGGCCMATTGCTGCAACCAGCAGCAGACCTGGGGGCTGCATGGATTTACCACTGGCAAGTGAGGGGCCACAGGATCCCAAAATCCTGCTGGAACCCTTGCTGCTGCATTCCCAGAGTTTCTGTGCTTCCTTCAGGGCACAGACCCACACACACACACATACACACACACACACACACACACACGATCAGCCCCTGGGGCCACACAAGGAGAAACCAGGCAGGGTTGCTGTCAAAGTGAGACAGGGATGGATTTTCCTGGTTTCACATCAAAAACTGGTTTAAGAGAAAAGCACATTTGAAGAGATTCTTCCCTGTGAAGGCAGTGAGGAAATGACACAGTTTTTCAGGGAAGCTGGGTATACCCAGAGCTCTGACCAAGCTTGTCTAGAGGAAGATATCCCTGCCAGCAGCAGGCAGAGTGGAACTGGGTGGTCTTTCAGGTCCCTTCCAACTCAAACCATTCTACATTTTAATGATTTTATGTTTCTATTACTCAATGTTTCAGTGCTTCTTTGGTTCTACAGATTTGAGATTTTGGAGGAGAAATTCAAATTTAAGACCACTTTTTAACCAAAATAATGCCAACATGATCAGAGACGGTGCTTGACATGTCTACATTATTTTATCTCTGCCCTCCATAAAGCTTAAAGGGGATTTTGAAGGAAATCCTGGAAATTAGGTTTCAGTAGATGCTATTTGGTTGGGGTTTTTTTCCCCCCAAGTTTGAATATAGTGCTGCTGTTTGGTGGGCATCTGCTAACTTTTGCTTGGTATCAACAAAGTGCCCTGTAGAGTCTGGGATTTCAGAGTTCTGACAGTGGTGCCTGTTGATTGGCAATARACAGCCACCTTCTCTTCCCTTCAGGGGACAAAAAAAATTCCTCCAGTGGAAAAATTAAGAGCATGCTAAGTAAGCAATTTCACTGCTTGAAAACCGACTTCCAATGGGCATGAGGAATGAAACTGACTCTGGATTTTTTGAGTTAACTCAGTGTCGGGATGAAGCACTGGCTTGTCCCCTGGGATGCTGAGATTTTATCCATCTGGCTGCATGGGCCCTGCAAAGTCATGACAATTCCCTTTTCCTCCAGTTTCCCTCTGCATAAAAGAGAAATAACACTTCTGTTCCTAATGAAGAGTAAGTTGATGAATCATGCAGTCTTAGGGCTTTATCTCTTAACTTGCCATTCTCCCAAAAGAAATTATGGGACACTGTCAGAGTACATAAAAAAAAAAAAAAGGGGGATTTCTCCTTATGATATTCTTAGCATTTGTGAAAACAGAATAGATGTCATTGTTTTATTCATCTGAAATAGATCTATGATTTTTGGCTTTCTTTCCAAGCTCAGAGCAGGCACATACTGGTCTTAGAACTGCTAGTGGAACCTCGTGTGTGAATAGATTTGGGATTTTGGTTACCTTGCCCACCAGTGAGAAAATTCKGTTTTTCAGCTTCATGTTTGATTGTGCTTAGCCTTCTGCTGGTGCTTGCAGAAGCCAAAAGGAGAAGTAGAAATGAGGATTGACAGCCTCTCCCACCTTCCCGGGGTCCATCACCTGCCCTGGATCTGCAGCCAGTGAGGCACSCAGAGAGATGGACACCAGCTGGGCATTGTACCAACCTCTGCCATGGTGTGGGCACAGGAGCACCTGGTGAGCATGGCACAGCTAAATGAGGGGGAGGGGGAGAGGAGAGCATCACACGGACAGAAGAGCTGACAAACAAGTGCCCCAAAATCCATAAGGGGAGCTGGATGCCAGGATGCCAGTGTGTCGTGGTTTAGAATGCTGGCCAAAAGCCAGGCACCCACAACACYTGCTCATTCGCTCTCCCCCACCACTGGGTGGAGAAAAGCAAAGAGGAAAAAAAACTAACAAAAGAGTTCATGAGTTGAGATAAGGAGCAGGGAGGAGACGCTTGATGGACAAAGCAGGCACTACTTGAATTATGAGGTGAATTTAYTACTAACAACGTCAGAGGAGGAGAATGAGAAATAGAATACAACCCTCAAAGACA
>NW_026623523.1:851427-860403 GCF_030028575.1 Malurus melanocephalus
TTTGGTCAGTGGCATGTCCATCATCCTCAGAGCCAACAGCAATTGGCTCTGCTGGACATGGTGGAAGCCTCCAGAAGCTTCTCACAGGAGCCATCTTTTTGAGACCCCCCCGCCCCCTGCTTCCAAAAACTGGGCCAAGCAAAACCAACACACAGTGAGGTCAGGAAATAACACCAGAGATCATCTCCGACCTGCTAAATCAGCAGCACTGAGAATCCCCCAGAAGTCACTAGGAAAGTCATCCTATCAGGTAGTTGATATGGCTGTGCAGTTCACCATGGCTGACTGCATGTTCATCAGGGTTTTTTCCTTCATTTTCCCCTACACATCCCATCCATCTGTTTGTTTCTTTTTTTTCTTTTTTTTTTTTTCTCTGAGAAAAATACCATCACAGAAACCTCCACTCAGGAAATAGGGTTAGAATCCTCTTCTTTTTTTTTTTTTTTTTCTCTGAGAAAAATACCATCACAGAAACCTCCACTCAGGAAATAGGGTTAGAATCCTCTTCACTCCCTCGCTGGCATTTTGCTCTGAAATTTTCTTCAAGAGCTGTTTATTCTGAGAAATGCGATGATAAAATAAATGCCAGTCACTTTGAATTCTGCAGCGCCGTTTCACCACCCCTTTCATCTCTGAAATGGGTTGGGTAGGTGATACATGATACTGCGATAGTGCAAACAAACATCTGCTCCTGTGGGCGTGGGCTTGCTCACTCTAACATGCTCTTGAATCTAATTGGGAATTTCCAGGCATATATTGCTCAYGCTCTTTCCAAAATAACTTGTAAAGTATAAAGTGTATGAATTAATCATCCTTTTAATCCAGCAAAAGATTTGCTATATCTGCTCAATCACGAGACATTTATTTCTGTTCTGGGTATTCAGGATGGAATATTTTTGGTTTGGTTGTTGGGTTGGGGTTGGTTTTTTGGTTTTTGTTGGTTTGTTTTTTTTTTGGTTTTTTTTTTTTTTTGACAAGTGCTAGGAGGAATTTCCAGCTTAAAGAAGCAAAGCAGTTGACTTTTGAGACAGAACAAAGATTTAGCAGCAAGGTGGTCAATCCCACAGTCCAAAGGGAGAGGGTGGACAGAGGCTGTTTGTTGGATTGGGTTTATCCAGAGCTGGGGTTTGTGGGCTGGGAGGTGTGGCCGTGAGGGCTGTGACATCCCACAGGATGGGTCACAATGGCAACTGTGAGCAGGGACACGTCCAGCCTGGCAGCTGAGTGACACGGTTCTGCTGGCAGTGACATCACAGAGGACAGGTGACTCTGGAACCTGTGTGCAGGGCCATCAGCAGGCAGTTGGATTGTGGCGAGCAGTGAGTGCACACGCAGGGGCTGGGAATGCTGGGCTGGATGGGGGCTGGGAATGCTGGTCTGGATGGGAGCTGGGAATGCTGGGCTGGATGGGAGCTGGGGATGCTGGGCTGGACGGGAGCTGGGGATGCTGGGCTGGATGGGAGCTGGGGATGCTGGGCTGGATGGGAGCTGGGGATGCTGGGCTGGATCGGGGCTGGCAAAGATGCCCAGGGGAGCTGAAACCCCAAGTGAGAGCTGGGACCCTCAGGGCAAGGCACTGTCCCCAGGGCTGGGGGCAAGAGGGGCTTGGGGCTCTGAGTGTGGCAGTGCCCACAGAGGCTCTGGGGACATTCCAGGTGTTCCCTCCCAGCCAGCCCTGCTGAGCCCCATTTCTCCCACCAGGCATGTCTCCAACGGTGGCTCTCATCCTGGCCCTCTTAGCCACCCACATGGGGCAGAAGTTGGAGCTACAAATTGATGAACATCAGCTGAAGCAACTGCGGGAGCGTGAGGAGCATCTCCATCTGGAGATGACTCGGCTCCTGCAGGAGATTGGAGCCAGCAGTTGCAAACTTGAGAAAGAGCTCAGTGACCTGCAGCAGCAGTGGCCCTTTTGGTTCACTGCAGCAGCCCTGGTTCCTGTCCTGCTCACCGTGGGCTGCCGTTTCCTCAGGAGGAGAAAGCGCTGCTCTGCCAGCTGCAGGAAGGCAAGAGCCAGCAGCAAGGACAAGGTCAGTGAGTGGGAGGAGAAGGTGCAGGGTGCACACAGTGGTGTCAGCACTTTGGCTGTGCCCACCCCATCACCAACGGGCACATCCAGGATTAGGCTGGAYGGGGCTGGCAGTGCCTGACCCAGCTGAKAAYGTCCCTGTTTATGGCYGGGGGGTCACACTGGATGGCCTTTWAAGGTCACTRCCCAGCCCAACTGCTCTGTGATTCTGTGATTCTAAAGCAGGAYCTGCCCAGYGTGAAGGCGCTGAAAGAGCTGCTGGACGAGCTCCTCAGCGCATGCCGAGTGCTCTCCAGGAGRAATTACATGCCAGAGCTGCACCCAGCCACTGCGATGGACAGCGCCTCTGAAAGCTGGAGCATTGAGAAAAGCGGCACTACCTACCGCCTGCTGGTCATCCTGCAGCCACCGCCCGGACACTCCTTCAGCCCGGACACCACGGAAGGATTGCCAACTGGGCGCATCCATGTGGCGCTGGAGTGCCTGTGCCCCGGGGAGCAGCTGCTGGGGCAGATGTGCTTTCTCCACCCCTCTGGTGGCCAGCTGCCCACGGAGCAGGACTGGTACCTGCTGGACACCCTSTGCACGGGCTCCCAGCTGGACGCAGGCAAAGTGGCCCACTGGGTGCGAGCGCTGGTGCCCTCGGCCTGGCTGCTTCTGCCTCAGTCGCTGCACTGCCGGCTCACGGCACTGCCCTGCTGTGAGTGCTGCAGGTTCCAGCTGAGCGGCCCCTCTGGGATGCAGAGCAGCATCGAGATGGTTCTGGCAGTGCAGCGAGGCAGCGAATACCTGAGCTTGGAGTAGGAGCAGCCAGCTCTGCCAGCAGGACCCGGTGGGACAGCGAGAGCTGCTGCATTACAGATTCACAGCAAAGCCCACCCAACAGGACAGTTTTTGAATTAAAGTTGCATTCCCACTTTTCTGTTACTCTGTGTTGTGGTTTAACCCTGCCGAAATGCCAGACACCACAGCTGCTCAYTCTCTCTCTCCCTAGCCACAGCTGGGCAGAGGAKAGAAAAAAAATTAATGAAGGTATCATGAGTCAAGGAAAGGACCAGGAGAAAAACACTCCAAGGACAAAAAAGTCTCAGCTTAGTGTTACAAATTTAATGCATTACTAACAGAGACAGAGGAGGATGATGAGAAGTAAAACAAACCCTTAAAGACACGTTTCTCCCCCTAGCCCCTCCCTCCTTCTCCCCAACAGTGCAGGGGGACAGGATGTGTGGGGTTTGCTCAGTTCATTCTCCATCTTCCACCGCTCATGGAAAGCRGCGGTGCGCTTTCCTTCCCCTGCTGCGCCCYGGGGTCCCTCCCACAGGAGAAATTCTCCGTGAACTCCTCCAGCGTGGGTCCATCTCAGGAGCAGCAAACTGCTGYAACAGGAGCCTCCCCCCACCCATGGGCAGACAGCCCTCCCCCTTTGCTTTGATTTCTTCTCAAATCTGCMGTCACAGAGGCATAACCAACACCCCCAGTTGGCCCAGGCTTTGCCAGTGGCATGTCCATCATCTTCTGAGCCATCAGGGATCAGCTCTGCTGGACATGGTGGAAGCTTCCAGAAGCTTCTCACAGGAGCCATCTGAAAACCAGGTCAAGAAAACTCAACACACACCCTGGTGGAGTGACAGCAAATGACATCTGGGGACCAGTTTTGGACACTGGAGCCAAGATCTTGCACATTCCAGAGTCTAATGACACAGTGCAACTGGAGCCCTGCACAGCCAGAGCTCAGGATCCCTTTCCCTCACTCTTGGCAACTTCCAAGAGTCTGAGGGCTCATGTAAATTTTCCAATGGCTTTGCTGATGCCTGTTTCCTCAGGCAAGGAACGTGATGTTGGAAAATATTTCCAAGAGMTTACTCGTGAAGTACAAAGGGGAATGCAGCATTGAACACATAGAAAAAGTGAGTTTCAAAGCCAGCAACGCTGTCCTATCACAAGCCAGTACTACACAGTGCCTAAACAATAATCTTAGTCCAGAACCCATGGAGGATAAACACCTGGAAGCAATGGAAAAGAGGAAATTGCCTCAGATTGTTCTAGGGAGGGTTTAATTTGGAATTGGCAGAAATTTCTTCACCAAAGAGATTGTCAAGTGTTGGAACAGCTTCCCAGGACAGTGGTGGGGTCACCATTCCTGGAGAGGTTTAAAGACACGTAGATGTGGGACTAAAGGATGTTGTTCTGTGGTGGGCTTGGCAGTGCTAGGTTGAGGGTGAACTTGGTGATCCTAGACAGCTTTTCCAATCCAAGTGATTATGTGATTCTAAAGGAAATGTGGGTAAAATTACTGGGACTGCAACRCACATCTGATGTACTGACCTGAACAGGATAAATCTGCCAGGCCCACGAGGAGAAAGGATGAGGTTCAGAGGAAGAGCTCCCCCCACCTGCACGACCCTTCCTGGCAGCTGTGGCATAGGAGATTGATTGTTCACCGATTGCATTCTATTAAAAAAAAATTAAGTAATTTTTATTTACTTTGCATGGAAAACAAGTGGTCCTTGCAACTGAAAATATGGAATTTTTTACAATGTAGGATTTCAGCTGTGATTTGTCTGGAGGAGAAAGAGCCATACAGATATCAGCAGAGTAGCTGAAGGGATCTCTAATTAAAATTTATCCCATCTCACTCATTACTTAGAAAAGGTMATTTAATAATGAAGGCTATCTCAGCAGTTTCATCAAAATGGTACCTCTAAGCCAAACAGCACACTGTCTTATGTGATATATTCTGGAATATGGTGGGGTATGAAGTACTGGCTACAAAGTCAAGTCAGATTTTTATGGGAGAAAACCATTAAAAGAGAAGCAGTTACAAGGAAGTGAAATGTCTACAGCAATTCAAAGACAAGCTGGTATGGCTTGCCTTTTATATCGATTTTGCTTTCTGCTTAGCAACAGGATCTCATGTGGGCTATATAAAAACACAAAAACACCCAACAATATGATTCAGGATAACCTTTTCCAGAAATATTGCCGGCATTAATCCTGGATGGAACTGTTTTACCTTGGAAGATTTGAGCAATAAAATACAAACCTGAAGTGTTTGATCTGCGGGGAGCTAACTGGAAGTGCTTGCTTGTGTCTAAGAAAAGGCTTTGGCTTTAATGTGATTAAATACATCTTTTCATGATGTCTGCTCAAACATATCAGAAGACAAAGGAGACAGGTTGATGGAAAGCAGCTTAGAAAAGCAGACTTTCCATAATGGTTTATTCCAGAGAACAAGGCTTGTTAAGAGTTATGTAAAATTTCAAGAAACCCAAAGTATTTCTATTTATGTTGCTCCATTCAGCTCCCCAGCAACATTATGGTAGGACGTCTTTTGTTCCACACCCCAATCTGGTGCCTTTTGCAGGACTACTGAAACATTTTTGTGAGAYGACTGAAGTTTCAAATGCATGTGCTTTGATTTCACTAACCTTTTACATCTCTTCCCTGATGATACTCGAGTGACTGTATTCCCCAGTAAGGACATTTTTGCCTGTGGCTAGACACCATCGTCTTGGAAGATACTTAATGTTCTCAGCTGTCACTGGAATTAATTTTAGCTTGTTGGGTGTTGGATTCTCTTTGCTTACATGGTCAGCTTTGTTTRTCCTGCAAGGTCCTCCCCAGTTCTGTGGCACTGTGCTCAGCCAGAATGGTGCTTTTTAAAGGAAAGGGTGGCAGACTGCTCTTCCCTGGACCCCACAGTGGAAGGCAGAAAAATCACATGTCTTTTCTGTGCAGGAGGAATACTTGTCTGTGTTTGTTTGGTACAAGAAAGGTGATTTGGGGAGGGTTTTTTAAGACATTAACTCTTCTCCTTTTGTGGCTTCCCTCAAACACGGGATGAGAATAAAACATCCAGGGACATCCAGAGCTGCTACTTTTGTAGATGACAAAGGAAATAGCTCTTCAGACAACTGGAGGACATTGTGTGGATTTAACTATTAAAAAACCCCAAAAAGCTGGGCTCAGGGATGCCAGTGTATGATGCCAGGGGTAGTTTTCCTGCCTGTTTAAAGCACACAGCACCTCCTTTTGCACCCCACCAGCCCTGCTCACTCCTTCTTGGGGATCTCAGCCTCTCGTGTGGCAGCACACAATGCTGAGACAGCACAGGTGAGGAAGGGGTTTTAATTTCAAATGTTATAAATCCTAAATCTCAACAGGTACATTGCCTTCATGATAATTTATGGATGTTGATGACACATTGCAGTGGGCTGACCACAGCCAGCATCCAAGCATCCACCTTGCCTTTCACTCTTCCCTTTTGCAGGGGGATGGGGAGAAACAAAAAAAAAAAAAAAATCAAAGGGAGGCAAAACGACTCATGAGTCGAGATAATGGAGTTTATTAAGCAACACAAAAGCTGCCCACGTAAGCAAAGCAAAAGAAAGGATTCATTCAGTACATCCCACTGCCAGGCAGATGTCCAGCTGCTTCCTAAGAAGCAGAGCCTCAGCTTGGTTAATGGCCACTTGCAAAGACAAATGACATAATCACCAACATCCCGTCTTCCTCCTCCTTTCCCCGAGCTGTTATTGCTGAGCCTGACATCCTACGGCAGGGGATATCCCCACATCCAGCTTGAGCATCTCCAAATCCTCTCCTATCTTCCTTCTCACCCCCAGGCTCCTGGCTTTGGGGCAGGGTGGAGGAAAGAGAGAAAACCTCGACGTGGTGTGAGCGCCACCACTCGAAGCAATGCAGCGCACAGGGTGCTGTGAGGAAAGTGACCTCCACCCCAGCCAGATGGCACCAAAATGGACTGTGGTGGGTTGACCACAGCTGCTAGACAGACAGACACACACCCAGCTCCTCTCTCACTCCCATCTCCCATTCCTCAAAGCAGCAGAGAAGAAATGAGGTGGACAAGTCCGTGGGTCAGTATAAAGACAAGGATGTCACATACTAATTACCACCACAGGCAAAACGGGCACCGTCTGGTGAAAATTAATTTAACAGCTCCAAAGAGAAATGGAGAATGGTTGGAAACAAAGATGGGAGCCAAAGAAGCCTTACCCCTTCATCCTGAGCTCAACTTCAACCATTCATTTCTGACTACCTCTTCCCACCCAAGTGATGTGAGGAATGGGGACTGTCATCAGCTCATAACATTCCCTCTGACACCCCTTTCTCCTTACACTTCCTGCTCCAGCACAGCCCCTTCCCTGGGCTGCATTTCCTCAGATAAACCTGTGCCAGTGTGGGTCCTGTCACAAACCACTGCTCCTGACTGAGAATGAGCTCCCACATGGGCACCTCTCCCCACACCAAAATATTCCCCACCCCAAAATATTCCCCACCCCAAAATATTCCCCACATCGAAATTAAAGTAACACCATCACAACACCAACAAAACTATCACACACATGATAAAACTCCAGTGCTTGGCCCCTCACAACATTGCAACAATAAAATATTCCCACATAATKATCCCACTCTTCCGACCATGTCCAATCCAAGTTTTGTCCACTACCTCTGCCAACTGCTGTCTTTATCTCAAATTCCTGACCACATCCTTCCTGCTCCGACATGGAGGGAAAAAGCAGATCCAGGTGCCATCCTCTTGTTCTTCCTGCTGATCAGGAGGAGGACACGACAACCACAACAATAGCTTTGTACCCTTAGCACTTAATACTTTTTTTAATTCAGCATAACACTTTGGTGTTCTGTTGTTCTTTCAGAATCGTTGTTTCCTGAGGCGCAGAAGGTTTTTGAAAACCCCACTGAAAATTCCCCTGGAGGAAGAATTCAGCAGCAGAACAGATGCAGAGCTCAGCACAGCGAAATCCAGGCATCTTTAATGGGATAAGTGTGCATAAGGGAAACACGCTTGGCATCCCTTTCTGTGTCCAGAAGTCTCTGATGAGGAGACAGTGAAGTCCCAGGAAATTTGGAAGTATTGGATGAACCTTCTATGGGACCGTGAGAGGGAGTGGTGCACCTCCACTCATCAGAGGGAGGGGTGCATGRCTACACTGATCCACGGTAGAAAACATCTGAATTTACTGCTGCATCTTTAAAGCATTTTCTAAAACGCATACCCTACCCTTAAAAATTGTGTTGCGTGCTTTGGCTACCACAGCACTGGTAAAAATGCTTCCATCCACATGCATGACACATGTGTAGAAGGGCTGGTTTGGTGTACTTACCAGCTTTGGACAGGGCTGAGTGATTTACTTTGAAATGCCATTGCTTTATCATAGCTGAACCTGGTCTCAAAGAATATTCTAACGAAACTTTTCCAGGAGCCKAAACTCTTGCACATTTGAAGCTTAATTGCAGTAATTTGATAAAAAGCAGCACTTGAGTTATTAGATAAAAGTACACAGGCAGCATTTGAAAGCATTCAAAAGAATCAAAAAGCATCCAAAATAATCAAAAAGCRTCTAAAATCATGATGTGTGGCCAAGTGTCACTCAGCAGGCTAGGCTGTGTAGCACAAACACTTGAGATCCTGCCCCAAGGAGCAGCAAACCCAGGCACAAACCAGGATTATCTGCAACCTGATGCTGTATTGGCCAAACCAACATGGGCACATTTTAATTTCAGTTTAAGGATGGTTAGACTGATTCCTCACTGGCATAAAACAAGCCAAAGTTGAGTTTTTTCAGCTGAAACAATGAGGGGAATTTTTGCTGTTTGAAGAAATCAGGCCAATTTTAAGCAAATTTAGGGACATGGCTGTGTTATGGGCTTGGAAGTGCTGGGTTGGACTTGATCATCTTGAGGGTCTTCTCCAGCCTTGGTCATCTTGTTCTATTCTGTGATTCTTTTCACTTATTTATGCACATTTTAAACCCAGCACTTGATTTGGTAGGGAGCACTGGCAATTTATTTTCTCCCAGTTTTCTTCAGCAAGAGTACCCCTTCCTCAACAAGAAAATCATAATTGACTGTCATTTTTTTGTTACTCACTCATTACCTAAAAAAAAAAAAAAAAAAAAAAA
>NW_026623523.1:860452-869857 GCF_030028575.1 Malurus melanocephalus
CTTTCTGTATAGCTCTGAGTGGGGTTTAATCTGTTTTTCCATGTACTTTTTCCTCTTCTCTCATTTATTCACACTCTTTGTTCTTTCCGGACTTTTCTCTGTTTCATCCTACTTGAAATGGAACATGAAGAGGAAGAACACTGCATAAGAGCCATTTAAAATAATTAATCAATGTACTTAGTCTTCTGAAAATAGTCCTACAAAACCACCCCCTTTAAAATAAATGTGTGATGAAAACAGTAATTTTGAATTCTCAGAAATGTTTTCATCAAGGCTAAATATTAATTATGCTGTTATTACAATAAATCAACAACAAATTTATAAATTATTCRTCCTCCTATAGTTATTTATGGAAGAGTTTGCAAGTGAGGGCAATAAATTCATTACCATAGGCAAAATATTATTAAAAGCATAACACAAGTATGAAGAATTTTAAAACATCAGATTTGTACATAAAAGCAATAAAATGTCCCCTTAAAATATTCCCTTCCTTTGACCACCTCTTCCATTAGAGTTGCAAAAACACCCCAAGGTGTGAGCCCCAACAGCGCCCCTTTCTATCGCCACCAGTGAAATACTTGAGTTGGACTTTGTCCTTACYAAGCAGAGTTATTATTGCCTTTTCCATGTGGGTTTGCACCTGTCCTACAGCTGCACCTTTGCATTTCCCAAGGCTTTTTGCTCGGATTGCCTTCAGCCCTAGAGCAAACAGAATTATCCAGGTGGCCACAAACGGGTGGTTGTTGCCCAGCTGGTCCTGGGAGCAGGCAGYGGGCAACACCCAGTGTCATCAGGGCCCCCTGTTTAACCACGGTGTGAGGCTGGCAGGGCACGTTTATGTTTCCTTTGTACTGACACCATCAGCTCCTTCTCAGGGTTCATCTGCCATAAAGCTGGCAATGTGTCATGCACTATTACCCAGGCAAATGTAATGGCCCCAGAATAAACATGCCCCGTGAGCTCCAGGGCTGTAATTGATGGAAAAACAGGTGTTCCCCATGTCCTCTGTGATTGCCTGCACATATGGCCTCTTTTATACCGCCCTCCGATCGCCTTGTGATGTTGGCTCCTGCAGAAAAGGGAATAATGTTRCTGTAAAACAGTGAGTTTTAAGTGTGTTCTTCGGTCCACAGCCAAATTAAACACAAGCAGCGCAGCCCTTTTTGGTATTTGACTAATTAAACCACAGCAGCCACCACACGCACTTCAGGCATCAAACTGCGTCTGCAGCTACTCTCGTTTTAAATGGCGCTCTGACTTAGCAAATTAAAGCTATCTATAACAAAAAGTCCCCTTTGAATGGTGTTAGTATCCTCAAATTGGACCCTTCAAATAGAATTGGTAAAATAATATTAGTTTCTGGTTTGTTTTGCATTTTACAACTTGAAGTTTTTGTTGGAGAAAATATTTTGATCCCAACAGCTATGTAAGACCTACTGATCTTGCAGTGTTATTTTGGGAAGATTTTGGAAGGAGGTGCAGGCAGAAATATCATTGGTCACTTTATATAACCGGTTTTCTACGAGATTTTATTCTCCTGGATGAATGCACTTTGGGGAGAAATAAGAGAAGGAAGGCAGCAGAACAGCTGGAGGGTCAGCCTTTAAAGGTGAAGGCTGGTGAAACTCAGCAGCCAAAAATACTCAGTCTAGGACTGGGTTGAACCTCTCTGTGCACTGATCTGCTCCCCCAAGCACTTGTCTCTGCATCACTTTCTTTCACAGCAAGGCTTGCAGTGGACAGACGAGTCCCTGCTTTGGAAGATTCCCAGCATCAAGACCTGGTCTTACCTCTCTCCATCAATCCAGCAGCCTGTGCAGCGACTCAGTAAAACATCCAGGATGTGTTCCCCCTGCTCCCTAAACACACCCGTTTAATCTTCTCACAGAGGGGGCTTGCTGTTTGCCCATTAAGAGCTACCAATATTTTAACCTAAATTCAGCTTACATATTGAAAGCAAGCTCTGTGGGTAGCCAAAACATGCTCGGCTTCATTTTACAAAATCAAACCGCCTGAGTGTGGTAAGACATCAGAGATGAATTTTCTCTCTGGCTTTTACACTGTGACTGATCCAAAAGAAAATGTCATTACATAGTACCTGTCTTTATCTGAAACATACTTGCAGCAATAATAGGATGATAAAAGTGGCATCTTCCTGAAGGCTTTTGAATTTTCTGCAGATAAACACGGTGCTTTTACCTTCCTTTGGTTTTCCTCATGCCCGGCTCCTGTTTATCTCTGCTCTTTCCTTAATTGCCTCAGTAAGAAACACAGTTGCTCCTCTTCTGTAAAGTGCACAAAGAAGAAACAYATCTTTCTCTATACTTTCCCCAGGTGCTTTCATTTCAGTGACGGCTTTCTCAATTTACTGCTTGCTGGGTTTCATGCCTGTGCTTCCCACCCTGTATTAAATGTATTTCATAGGGTTCTGGCTGACATTTCAGAGGTCTTGAAGCTCCTGAACTCCCCCAGCCTTGTCCATTTCTTAGTTCTGACTGATGGAATGGGTTTGTTGTCAATTTGGGCATGGTGAAGTCACAGGGTACTGGCTGCAGAGAGGGATCCCCACTCCAGGAACAGGTGTCTGAAGAGAAGCCCCAGCAGCCAAGCAGAGAGTTGGGCTCCAGATTATGGACCTGAACTTTGAAAAAGGCGTATTAGGTTTAGATAGGTCTACCAACAAGCAAGGAAATAAAGTGTTGTGTGTAAGACTTTCAAAACARTCTGTCTCCCTTTTTATGGACAAGCCTTTGAAGGATCAGAAGTGCAGGTACAAAAACACAGCTGCAGCCTGGAACCTTTGCAACCCTTTTAACAAGAAGAAAAATCCACCCAGTTAAATTCCTGGTGAATTTTGTGACTTAGGATTTCATCCTCGGTTTTGAAAGACAGCTAGCCTATGTGCAAGGGAACATTTTGCACTTGTTCTACAAAGGGACATTTCAGCTTGGGAAAGGCAATGATTCCCACTAAGTAACCACATGTGGAAAAAAAACCTGCTTTACCAACAGTTCTGAGCCAGGTCCTTATCATGGCATGGATTCCCTGGAAGCATGTGTCTATCTCGAATATCATGTTAAACTGAAGTTATAAAGAAGAAATATTATTTTCATAATGGGYCCTGTGTTTGTTTCTGATTTTGCACTCAGGCAGAATACCACTGGGTGCAGTAGGGACTAAATAAATATTTCACTGATAAACAACAAACCTAAATTGTTTATGAAGCATAAAACAATTATCTTTGACTCCACCTGATGCTGCTGAGCAAGCTGTTCCTATTTATTGTGCTATTATTAGATGAGAATGTAGTGCATTGGACAGCATCTTTCATGAATGGAGGGCAAAAAGAAGTCCATGTAGCACAGACTTTTTCTCTGGCACATTCCAAAATTCTGTACACAGCCCTTCATCCTGCACAGAAAAATGTCTTAAAAGCCAAACATATGTGAATGAATGAATCATTTATAAAACAGTACYTAGAATTTCAAAACACCTCTATGGTTGTAGATATTCTGATCACCACTTAAAGACTTGAGGGCATAGATTGTCATTATACACATATATGACTTCGATTTCATTTCTGTATGCAGGCAATATTTCAGCACAGTTTCTTATTACAAAATGCAATAAAAAAAAGCCATGCCAACTCGCAGTCTCAGTGATGAGAAATGAGAGGTAAAAAGCACTTTGTGTTTTGAGTAGAGCAGAAGAGGTAACACCAACACAGGAAAAACCCACATGAAACCAGATATTGCTTGGCGAGATGGCCACWTTTAAATAAAGCCTC
Organism: Malurus melanocephalus; assembly: GCF_030028575.1. Taxonomy (NCBI): domain Eukaryota; kingdom Metazoa; phylum Chordata; class Aves; order Passeriformes; family Maluridae; genus Malurus; species Malurus melanocephalus. The sequence goes on from NW_026623523.1 coordinate 864,240, forward strand.
AGAAACAATGCTAAAAATGGAACAGAGGGATCTTTAAGGCATCTGTCCAGGAAAGTAGTGAAGAAAACACATTTTTGGCAGTGAACACTGAGAAAATCATGCAGAGAATAAAACAAATTAAAATGAACAGGAGCCACATGCCATATTTGCTGGCTTGGCTTTGATGAACCTTGCCCTGTTATTACATCATGCTGCAGAAAGAAAGCGTGGGTGGACAACAGGATGGTGCTGTAGGGTCATTTCATCAGTGTTCTATTCTCTATCAATATTTATTGATATTCTCTTGGCATTTCTAGTATACTTATTACACACTTATTATTTTCTCTCTCCTAGATCCATTCATACTCCTGTTATTTGAGGTTCCTATTCCTGTGGCTGGCACAGCAGGGGCAGTGATCTCTATGGGTCCATGGGGATGCTCAGAACCACATCCTTTCTGGCATAATAATGTCTGGGSCTGAGATGTCAGACACTGAAACACTGGTATTATACAATATTTTCCTCTCCTCATTGTTTCATATTTATGTTTTTGTCATTTTCCCATTTTAGAAGCAAATAAAGAGTAGGGCAGGCATAGCAATCACTTGTATAAACAGAAGGAAGTACATTATTGAGGCACAGATCTAAAAGTAGCTTAGGAAAATTTACAGTTTAAAAGTTGGAAGAATCAAGCWATGAAATATAGTGCACTATAAAGTGAAGCTGCTTAAAGGTTCAGTTTCAGAGGTAAAGAGTATTTAGAAACCATCAGGAAACTTTTAGAAGCATTTTCTAACATGTGAAGAAAGACAGTGTAATGGTAGAAGGAATGTTAAGTAAAACTGAAGGAGCTGGAGGAATGCAGATGCATAATGAAAATATGGAAATAAGTGTTTAAAAAATGGAAGTAATTGCTTAAAAAGTGCAACATGCAGAGACCACTGGATGCGATTAAAAAAAAGAATTAAAATTACTTAAAAATGAAAAATTGCGCAAAATTAATAACTGMATTTGAGGATAAATGTATTTCCCCACCGTCGTCAGGGTGGGCAATAAATGCAGCCCGATTCTGGCGTGTCGGAGGTGTTGGGGGACATCGCACACTAATCGGGCTGCGCCGCCCGCTGGGTCCCGGTTTAGGAGCTCAGTTGAGCAAAAAAGGATGAATTCGTTCCTCTCTGCCCTCGCACCGAGGCGAGAGGGGACGCGGGTTGGGGGCAGAGCACCCACCCGCCACAGGATGGGTGCGAGGGGCGGGCGGGGTCCGCKCTCCTGCCTCACCTTCGGTTCGGGTCCTGCCGATCACCTGCAATAATGGAAACGACCGCGACCGGCACCGAGCCAGTCCGCCGCGCTCGGGGAGCCTCCCCCTGCCCGCGGGGACCAGACCCCGCACCCCCCGTCCCGCCGAGCCGCCGCCACCCCAGCTTTCCCCCCCACTCCCATCCCCCGAGACTCGCCGAGTTTCGCCCCCGCGCCCCCGCCCCCATCCCGCTCGCTTCCGCGCCCCCCCGGGAATCACCCCCCCACACCCCCCCGGCTCGGGGGCCAGGTACACTTGACGTCAGGATGGCTGTCGTCGTTTTGACGTGTAAACACTCATTTCCATTCCGGCTCCGGAGGGTCTGTGAGCCTCGGGCAGCCGCGCCGGCAGGCAGGCAGGCAGGKCTCCGCTCCCCGCTATCGCGTAGCAACGCGGCGCCGCATCCCGCCCGCATCCCGCCCGCCCGCATCCCTCCCGCGTCCCGCGGCCATGGCCGGGCGGCGCTGGGCCGGCCGGTGCGCAGTCCTGGTCGTGCTCCTGGCAGCCTGGACACTGCCCCGAGGAGGCAGCGCCGGGCGGCTCTTCCTCAACGAGTGGGCAGCGGAGATCCCGGCCGGCCACGACGCTGCCAGAGCCATCGCGGACGAGCTGGACTACGACCTGGTGGGGCAGGTACGGCCGGGCGGGGAACAGCTGCCGCCGAGCATCCCGGATGATGCTCCTCGACGGGGATCCTTTCCCACCCCGCGAGGCTCCTTCCCTCCCCTCTCCCTCGAACTTGTGTCCGGTTGCCGCACGCGGGAGTTTGAAGCTCCCGGTCCCCCACCGCAGCCTCCCGGGGTCCGGGTCCGCCCCTGGCGCCCGGCCAGGGACGGAGATTTCAGAGGGGACGGGGCAGGGCGGCTCGGCTCTTCCTCAGGGGACCAGGCGGGGACCTCCGGCTCTCCTTGACGAGAGGGAGCAGGGCGCACCCGCTCACCGCAGCGGGACTGGGGAGRGTCGGGAAGGGGTTCCGGCTGTCCCCGGAGGGGTCCAGGCAGGGCATCTCGCTCTCCCTSAGGAGATCAGACAGAGTAAGGCAAGGCGCCCTGTTCTCCCTTGAGGGACCGGCCGGGCACCCCTCTGTCCCAGTGGGGACCGGGCAGGGCTCCCGGCTTTCCCGGGGCAGTCCGGACAGGAGAAGGGCGCGGGCAGTCCCGGCTACGGCCCCGCGCCGCCTCCGCCCCGCCGGCTCCATCGCCATCGCGGGGCTTCTCTCCAGCCATCCCTCGGGCGCTTTTTTGGGATGCCGTGACGTCAGCGTTGTCAGGGATGAGTAACCGCCGTGAGGGAACAGCTTCATCTCACCACCCGGCGAGGGTCCTGTGCCGGGCATCGTGTCCGCCACCGCCGGGACCCCACTGCCCCCGGCTCGGCACAGTGGCCGGAGTCGTGGTCAGCTCTCCTCCGTGTCCCCGGTGCTGACCATGAGCAGTTCCTTCCGGCCGCCTGCCCAGCCGCGCGTCCGGGCACTGTCGTGTTTTCCGGACTCCCAAACCTGCAGGTGTGACCCCAGCTCTGTGGGTTTTGTCCTCCTGCCTCTATAGGCGCTGCATTTGCACCCCACAGCGTCCAACGGCCAGTCCTTAGAACAGCGGGGTGTTGAAATTCTGCGGGGTGCACCCAGCCCTCCCGGCGTCTGTGCCGGTGGAAATGCTGCCACAGCGGGTGCCTGCACAGCCAGCCCCGCTGCGAGGTTGTCTGAAGCCATGCAGAGCTTTTCACACCTGTCCAGCTGAAACCCACGAAAAGCCGATGAGTGACCATAGGTGCAACCTGCCCTGCGAAATGCGGCTGTACCCAGGGGTGTCCGTGAGTGTAGTGRTCGCTAGCACCGGTGCTGTGTAACTTGAGTACTGTAGTAGTAATGACTGCACTTGAGTAGCTGAAATGAAATTACTCCCCCGGCTTCTTATAGCAGCACACAGGCTGTGAGAAGCACTTGTTACTTGAAGAGTGCTTCCTTGCTTAGATTAAAATATCTAAAGGCTAGTTTCTTGCTCTTTTGTCTTTCAGGCAGCACGAACTCATTCGGGTTTTGATTGCTGGGATTTGCTAACTGTGGGGAGATACCTCTCGATAGTTAAAGCATGCCTGTGTTTTACAGATTGGGTCACTGAAAAACCACTACTTATTCAGACATAAGAGTCACCCGAGACGGTCCCGAAGAAGTGCTATTCATATCACCAAGAGACTTTCTGATGACGAGCGGGTGAGTGTTAAATTTATTCTCTTTTATTAATTTTTTTTTCATTATTCTGTCTCCTTACCGCTAGCTTTGTAATGAGGTCACAGGCAGGCCTTCCTCATTTTGCAAGTCTAATGTATTCAGCCATCCATACTCRTGCTGAATAATGCTTAACTATCCTGTCATTCACAGGCAAAATCTGACCGTCCCTTACCATGTATTTTACAAGAGCTTTCCAAATTAAGATTTAAGGTGTGCAGCACYGGAATTTCCGAAGTTCGTGTGTCAATGATGAAAATGTGAACGGGGAACCACGGGGGCTGGATTCAAAGTAAAAATCCATAGATGCACTAAGTCTAATTAGGGCACGTCTGTGCAATTACCATGTGAATTAGGTTTGATTTAAAGTGACTGCATATTAAGTAAAAGAAGAAGGGGAAAAGGGCTGAGCTGCTGGATTGGCTTCTGCGACAAGCTAAAATCCCTTCTCAAAGGATCCATCACACATTCCAGACTTGCAGCCTTTTGTTACAATGATACGCCGCTGCAATCAGAGAGCAGGCAAACTGGAGAGCCAGGGCACAACCCACTGGTGGAGCAGACTCCCCGTTTATCTGGCTTTTATTTAAGAGAGAAGCATTTCTTTGTAAGCGTAATGAAAAGCTGGGATGCATGACAAATTTAAAGAGCAGACCAGAAAAGCTGTCAGCTTCTCTCACAAGCTACTTTCTGGGGAAATCTTGCAACAACATTTGATTTTCTGATCAGCATTGTTGCCACAATCATTGTGACAATATGAGCTGTCCAAACCATGAAGTAACCTAGTCGTGAAAACCAGCAAATTAGCATATAAGGACAAATCACTTCAGAACGAGTAATTTTCATTTGGATGAAAATGTCAACTAGGAGGAAATACTCTGTATGGCAAGACAGGGTGTTTGTTTTGCCTGTCATGTTTCTAAGCTGTACACTCTCATCTATTTTCTTGCAAACATTGGTTTAACAGTTAAATTTGAAACAGCTCTGCCTTAGGGGTGCTCAAACCCACAGGTTCAGTGTCATCTGGTTCCAATTTATGACCCTACATACACTAGTATGTCCAATGTCATTGTAGTATGATGTCCAGGATCAGAGTTTTGGATGCAGTTTCTCTCTTTTTTGGGCTTACTGCTTCAAATGAATCTGTTACACAGGGATGATACCACACGTTAATATTTCACATTTTAAAGCTGTAGCAAAGTGGAAGCGATTGTATCACATTGCCACCAGACATTAGTGCATCCTTGCACTCTCAGTTCCAGAAACCGGACTTCAAAGTGCTGTAGGTGATTTGCTAAATTTACTCCAATTTCCCTTTTATTTACCATCCAGTATGCAAATTAACTCGRTGAATAAATGAGATGTAATTATGTGTTATGTAAGTGTATAAACACAAAGCAATCATGTAACGCTGTGTAGTTACACAGAGACCTTTGCTCTAAAGAACTGCACTTGTTCAGCAGCAGCCTGCTTTAAAAGATTTAKATTCAGCCTATAAAAAGGGACAGAAAAGGGAATCCTGTTTTTGTTTGTACAACACCTTCACAAATTTTATGGTATGTTAAGTGTGAAAGCTATGGTAAAACTTGGCTCTAATCTGAATATTTATCTGCTTCCTACAGTGTTTGTTACAAAACAGACAAAGGCTGTGAATACGTTGAAGGGATGTAATTATCTGGGTAGCTGACTTCTTCTAGTATTTGCACTAATTTCCAAACCTGCTTTCTTGCAAGTAGAGTTGAATCGAGATTATTTCTGCTGCTTTATATATCAGTTATTGGAGATTTGGCATAGAGCCTTCAGCTTGTGCATGAGATGGATGGTTGGAACCTCACCCAGCTGCTGAGTGACAAGCATTTGGCTTGTTTGCCTGACATACGTGCTTGGGAGTTTCAGCTCATTTACCTCAGTGCATTCGCTCTTTACCGTGGAAAAAAAAATAACAAGCATGGAAGCTGTCAATTGCTAATTGTTGTTGGGTGGTGAAGAGGTCAAGCTTGGCTGGGGGCAGGGAAGAGAGATAAAGTTAATTGCTCCAACGTGTGCACAAGTATGTATGGCCCTAGACATGAATGGAGCAGTTTGAAATACCTGCACTTGCATGGGTAT
>NW_026623523.1:869877-898569 GCF_030028575.1 Malurus melanocephalus
GTTAAGACTAAATATACAGCAATGAGAATCATAAACATGCCTCATGCAGCAGCTGTTTTAAAGGAACTATGTTCTTGTAGTGAATTCTCATCAGGCTTTCATTAGAACATTGCATTTTAATCAAATCATGCTTTATTATTATTATTATTTCTGAGTCTTTATTATTTCACATRAGGTGATAGATGTCAGGATCATAAAGCCGCTCAATCACAATAGATAAAAAGAGTGATATCTATTTAGAGTTTGAAAGGAAGAGGTTGGATCCAAGGCACTCTCCACGTGAGGCTTGTCACAGGAKCTTGACAATCTACTGAACCTGAGTCTGCTTGGCCCCCTTGGAATTTGGGATGAAAGTACCAARTTTATCTGTGTCCGAGTATAAAATATAAGGACCAACTATGAAAAAATGTCTTATTCCCATTTCCAAAAGGAGCACAGAGAGAGGCATTATAATCAGGATTTGATTTGAACTGGGCTCAGTAAAGCATTCATGAGAATGTAGATGGGATACACATTTAAAATACAACCTAGAGCCTTAGAGATTGCTGTGTCTGTGCACAAAGGCAGCATAACTCTTTTGAAGCTTTATCAAAGCAYGCTGAAGCATTCTGGCTTTCAGCTGCCTTAAGTGGAATTATGCTGGTGATGAAGTTAGCCTAATATTCAGAGCTTACTAATTGATCACTCTTCAAAACACCACTAGAAAGGAGACTTGAAGGTCCAGCTGGTCTGTGAGTAACAACATCATTATGATTGTTAGACTGAAGCCAGAGATAATCTTCCTTCTTTCCTTTTAACTCCCAATAGAGAGTGAATAAAAGGTAAGTAGGAGAAAGCAGGCTGTGGTTTTCCTTGTTTCAGTAATCACCACTGCACAGATGACCTTCTAGCCATGCTTTTATTTGACAGAAAAACCTGCCTTAAGCTCACAGGAGTTTTACTGTTAACTTGTATTTTAATGATTTTCTGCGAATCAGCTCTGCAGTATTGTGATTTCACCAAGTTCTCCACCCCAAATTGCTCTGTCCCAAGTTTTAAATAATCCTTCTCCCTGTATCAAGCATTGCCCATTTTGATTTAGGCATCAAAATTTCTCTGTGTGAGGAAAGCCCTTATTCTCTTCGTTAAGAATGTCCTAAACTAAAGAGGTTCACCTGTCATATTTTTACAAATAACTGTAGGTGTCATGGGCAGAGCAGCAGTATGAAAAGAAGCGGACTAAGCGTGCCTCCGTGAGAGACTCAGCAGCAAGACTTTTCAACGACCCCATGTGGAACCAGCAGTGGTATCTGGTAAGAATTTGCTGCCTTGTGGAATTGGGGATGGTGGTTGTGCTCTCAGCTGCATTATTTCACTGGTATCAGAGCTATTGCACTGAAAGAAATAAATGAAAAGTCTCTTTCATTAGTCTGTGCTGTAAAAATAATCAATCTCTGTGCATAACATTTCAGACAACCTTTTGTATTCCCTGGAGCATCATTGGTACAAAGATTCCAGGTGCTTTTTCATCAGATGTTTAGTAGGGGGGAGGAGGAATATCACAAATTGTTAACAGTTAAAAGCTACTTTTATGATAATTTAAAAATATTTGCTGTTGTCATGTAAGGAGTCCATTATCATATCTGAAGCTGGCCATGTAGTTCTTTATGAAAACTGGCAGTGAAGAGTGCAAACTCCAGATGAAAACAAAAGCATCTGGATGCATGTGACCAGAACCTACAGCCACACCAGAACTAGGATTTATACCTAAGAGGGTCTCTAAAAGTCACATGCTCAAAATCTCAGGGGAAAAAAAACAAACCTTGAGCTCCACAGTTCCCGTCTGCATGTGTCAATTGAGAAATACAGTTGATCATTTGGGTTTTATATGGTTTCTTCTAAGAGTCTGTGTTTCCACTGTGCATTTCACTCAAAACAGGGATGGGATTAAAGGTGGGTATAACAAATCAAAAAGAAAGGTCAAATGGGGCCCGAGAGACTGGAAATACTTTTTTTCAGTTCAGCTTAGAGAAATCAGACCAGACTCTARGTTGCTTGCATAGTGCTTTGTCCTCTCTTTCCTTTGCTTGAGCTAGGAAAGATAAATTATAAACCACATAGCATAAAACACTCCATGAAGATTCCCACAGACTTCTTTTCAGCAGAAAAAATTCTGTTATCTGTAAGAATTTTGCTTTTCTTTGAAGTAGAATATCTGTTTGCTACCTTGCCTGTRTCTGAAAAAGCAGGGTATTTTCAAGATGTCTCTCTTAGACAAATGCACAAACACACACAGAGTTCATAAAAGCAGTCTGGGGAAAAAAGAAACCCAAAATGTTTTGTTCTCCAGGAGACAAACTGTTCTCCTGTTCTCCCACCTATTTATGTTTTTCACTTCTTTTCCCTCTAGTTTTCATACATGAGAAACAGAAACATGCTGCTTAGCCTCGTTTGCAGTGCACATTGAATTTTTCTGATTAAATGCAAAAATGTATTAGATATTTTTCTTTCAAAATACGTGTTTTTCCTTGTAGCAAGTAACCTATTATTACCTTATTTTTACAATTTGGTGGCAAGAGTTTTGGCTTTGCTCAGCGTACCTTTATACATCACCCAGAAAAAACATTATTTGATGGATTCAAGAGAACAAAACTTGAAACCTCAGATAATTTCCTGTACGAAAACAGTCAGATATAGATAGCAAAAAATGAAAGAAATTTCATCCCCATAACAAATTTCTTTTTCTGAGCTTCATATCTTATGCAGCATTTCTTTGGAGACTGAGACATAAAAAACAAACCTGCCACCAGCTAACATAATTGTGCACAAAGAAACAGAAAGAAAGTGCTTCTTTTTACATCTGTGCTTTTACGTGGCCTGTGAGCAAGTTTTCTAAATTAGATGTAGACACTGCATATTTAGTATTAGAGGGGGAAAATGACCCATTTAGGACATACTCTTCAAAAAACTTGCTGTGCAAGAGAAGGCCATACATGATTCATGCTTCCAGCTGWTTTAACACAGGAACAGTAATGAGGATAGTAAAGAGAAAGTTGTGATTCAACATAGTTGTTCCCAACCGAAGGACTGCCTTAATTGTTTTATCCATTAATTATTTTGCTCTGGCTAACTTTAACGTCAGAGGAGAAAATACATTTGGAGGAAATCCAGCTCTCTGTACTGCGGGCCCTGTCTTGGCTCCCCATCAAATGGAAAGAACAAACATCAGCAGGTCTGATTATTAACCCAGAGTTCCAAGGTCCATCAGTGCATCCCCACCATTCCTTGCAGTTCCTGTTGCCTATTGTCCAAAAAAAACACAAGATGCTTTTTGTTCAAAGGTGGTCTTCAGGGATCTTTTAAGTAGTGGGGCAAACCTTTCAGCGCTGCAAGTATTTGATGGAACAAATTTTTGTTTTGTCTTTGCAAGATTTCAGCAAAATACACAAGTTTGAATTGAGATTGTTTACAGTGTCTGTAAAATATGACTTTGGACCTGATTGGTGTAAATGAATAAAACGTTGGCATATTTTATTCATTTCTGTCCCACAGCAAGACACAAGGATAACTCCATCCCTGCCCAAGCTGGATCTCCATGTCATTCCTGTGTGGCAAAAAGGGTTTACAGGCAAGGGAGTTGTCATCACAGTCCTGGACGATGGATTGGAGTGGAATCACACTGACATCTATGCTAACTATGTAAGTTTGAGCATTAGAATGCTGTGGAATAGATTAACTAGCTGTAAATTTGATAAGCAGATGCTCTTCCCCAGCTCATCGTCTGTTCTGTAAGTCAGCTGCTGCAGAACAGAGACAGAAATATTTGCCTTAGGCACAATTTGGAACCTGGTCTGTGTCACAGGAAGCTGAATGYCACTTAGTAATGGTAACAGGGTAGGTGTTTTCTTGTTTTGTGTTTCCTTCAGTAGATTTAGTTCCCAGACACATTTGTATGGGTCAGTTTAATGCTAAATAATTCAAGCTCCATGAAAAAATTATGCAATTGTTGATAGCCATCAAATTCTACCAGCTTCATTGCTGCCAATGTGTGGCACATCAAGTAAATAAATACAGACTCTAGAACCCATTTTGTTGCACCATTTAGAAAARCCTTTTCTAGTTGTTTGAATTAATCCTACTTTTCTTTTTTTACATGTAGGACCCAAAGGCAAGTTATGATTTCAACGACAATGATCATGATCCCTTTCCTAGATACGATCCGACAAATGAAAACAAGTGAGTAACTTCCCAGTTGTCTGAAGAGAGTGAAACAGCACAGTATTAATTTGTGTGTTAGAAGGCACAAGTGCAGGAATTTCTATGCATGCCTCCTCTTATTTAATAAGAGGAAGAATTTGTGTAACAGAGTCACAGGGTGGCTGAGCTTGGAAGGGACTTCTGAAGGTCATCTTCTCAAGAAGGATGAGCCAGATGGCTTTTGGATATTTCCAAGGAGGGAGAGGCCACAACACTCTGGGCACTGCTCAGACACCCTCATGTTCGGATGTTCAGAAGGAGCCTCCTGTGTTCCAGTTTGCAAAAGCATTCTCTCATAACATGGGTATAAACACTGGAATTAAATTGCCAGATTAAGAACTTCGGAATTGTAATCTCCCTGTCATTTACTGAATTTCCTCATGTCTTTGTATGTGTAAGGTACTGGTSTGTTTCTGCAAGCTGAAGGGAGCACTCTGTTCATGTGACTGTGTGTGTTTCTGGAATGATACCTCCCAAACTATTTATTTATTTCTGTTTTGCACTGGGAATTTAAAAAAAAAAAAAGTCTCCTAATGGGTCCTTCAGACCTGGACATGTCCACCACAGTCCAGTTACAGATTTTGTCCATAAGAAAGAGAACATGAGGGATCTCCTCAAAAGCTGGCACACAATACAAGTCAATTTCTTGTACAAATTAGGATGCCACTACTCAGTACCGATAGCAAGAAAATGATACATTGGTTGCCTATTTTTTATCAGACAATGCAGTATCATTCACAACATAAATCACTGTATGGGAGAAAAACAGAAAGATCAGTCACAGGATAAATATCCCATGAATAAGACATTTGAAAAACGGCATTTCTGCTTTGTTACAGTGTTATTTAAGAGAAAGARGCCATTGTCCTCTTGTTATGATGTCATTATCTCTTTAATCTACCTGTATTGCCTCAAATTGTTATTAATAAGTAAATGGAATTCAGCCCAGAAGCACTGAAGCATGTCATTGAATAACAATCTGCAGCATTACATAACACAACTCTCTTACCCTTACACTTGCATGAAGGTTTTCTGTATTGTGATCAGAATCACCCACAGCAAAAAAGAATAGAATTGCATAGAAAATGTTTGGTTATGGTAAAAAATTAACAATGGGGATAATTCAAAGGGTCACTTCCAGGAATGCTAAATGAATGYGGTCATTAAAAAATAAACCTAAATTTGTGATTAAAAAAATAGTTGTATCATATTTCAGTCTGAAGACAGCAACTTAGACCCATAACTTTGCACTACTTTTGCGCTCCACTAAAATATTGGTATCTAATAGGTCTACAGAATACAGTGAGATTCAGACAAAGCATTTATCATCTCATGAAAACATTCCTTTGATCATTAAGTACCTAAAATTGTATTTCATGAAGCTTAAGAGAAGTAAGTATTATTGTAACATGTAGACACAACTCAAAAGCCCTTCAATAACTGCAATGCATTCATTTAAAGGAAGAATTTGAGCAAAGCAAGGCCCTTGACAAGTTCTTCTGTACGATACAACGAAGATGTTATRATAAGTTCTATATTCTTGCTGTATTTATTCAGGCATGGAACACGGTGTGCAGGAGAAATTGCCATGCAAGCCAACAACAGAAAATGTGGAGTTGGAGTAGCCTACAACTCCAGGGTTGGAGGTAAGGAAAGAAAAATAATTACGTGTCTAATATGAATGGGAACAAGACATGCTGAGTGTTGTCAGATACCATTAATCTGAAATATAAATGATTGATCATTCTTGGAAAACATGAATCTTGCAGCATTATAAGCTTCAAAATTCTGTCTGGCTGTAGTGTAGAGTGTTACAGATATAGCAGGATTTCATGAATAAACTCTGGAAACTGGTAATGAATAGATGGATAGGTAGAATATATAACAACATGAGCAACAGTATAGGCAGGGTGATGATGATTATGATAATAACAATGAAACCTCCAATCATAATATTAATAATACTAATACTAGTAATAGCAACAAGAACTTACATTACTTAACTCAGAGTTAAGACTGCATCTTTTAAGGAATGGTGGACTAAATACTAGTATTGTTTATCCTGGGAGGAGGAAGCACAGGGGAGGAGAGGGATTGAGTAGAGTGAAAGTAGGAGTATACAAAATTATACCCATCATATTTGCAACATATTGTTTCTGTCTACATTATTACATTCAAAAGGTCACTTAAGTCATGCAAACTGCTGTCCTTTTTGTTTCAACGCTTTCCTTCTCCACAGTCACCACAAGCTAAATTTGAAAACAAATAGTCTTTCTTGCCCGTCAATCAATACTCTTGTTTTGTTCTTTTTTTTWAATCGGTGACTCAATCTGTTTGTTGTTTATGCAATAATCATGATAGATGTATCAGTTGCAAGTGGTTATTTAGCTCAGAGGAGGTTATTTGTACCATCCTACTTTTTCCATTGCTCCCTCTTTTTCCTCTTAAACCATGGGATGGTGAGTGGCAATTGGCACCCAAAACTGAAACTGTCGCTCTCACCAATTTCAGTGGGATGTCTTCTCGCTTCCCAGTGACTCCAGCGAGCTGTCACGGGTGTCAGCTCTGCACTTGCATTTGCCATGATGCATTCTGCCGTCATGATCTTTTTAAATAAAATATCTCACTCTCATAATGCAGAGACGTCAGATTTCCAAAGCGAGGCAAAACGGATGGAGCTGCAAAGACGACTGAACTCCCACTGCACCCATATTTTAAGGCTCTTGCATCTACGGAGGAGGTTCCTCCACAGCTATTTGCATAAGATCTGTGCTTGTTTCCAAATGCAAACTACAGATCTGTGTGGGGTGATTTATCTAGAAAACGAAAACAGCAGCAGGAGAAGCAGTCCAGCCATCCACATTACGGAGCAAGCAGCATGCACTTGGGTGGGGGAGGAGAAAGAATGGAACACTTGAAAGAAGTTGTAAGCTGTTAGATGTGACCAGACTGATTAGACAGAGGTGTAATGAAAATATGTTCAAAGAGCAGTGGAAGATAAGATAAGTCTTCAAAAGATTCAGATAAATTTAGAGTGGCTAAACAGTGGGAGATATTTCTGATGATCCATGCTCTACAGGATTAAGTTCTCCAGAGGCTGTTTTTCTTCTTCTTTTTCTTAGTTTTCTTTTTAAATCCATAAAATGACACACTGCATATTTCTAGYTGACATTAGCTCAGGATGATTTTGTAAGTGGCTGTTTGCTTATAGCAGTAGCCATATTGGAAAAATCCAGTGGTCCACAGCTTGGTACTTTTCTTTCATAATTAGCAATATCTGCTTTGTAGGGAAAGAAACCCTGACAGCTGGAATACCTTGTTCTCCAACCTTCAGCAACAGAGGCTGGTTTAATTTTGCCTTGAGGGGTAAAACAAAACATTGGATTTGTTTGKTTTTTGGGGGTTTTGGTTTGTTGGTGTTTTGGTTGTTTTGTTTTTTGGTGGGTTTTTTGTTTGTTTGTTTTTGGTTTGGGGATTTTTTATTGTTTTTTTTTGTTTGGTTTTGTTTTGGTTTGGTTTGGTTTTTTTTTTTGTTTTCTGTGAAAGTACTGACCTTAACAATCCTCAGTGTTCTCACTAGTCACATCAAAGCCTGGCCACACTTCACTAGCCTCTCCAGTACTTCGTGGCTGTGGAATGTGTGAAAAAAAATAATRCTATTAATGCCAGTTTTCAAAGTGACACTTGTCAGTGTGTCCTTTGACATTCACCTCTTGCTCTGTGTASAGCTGAGAACTGTGTGTGTATCGATCCCTCTGGAGCAAAGCAGGGTGTGCGTATTAGCATGCATACCCAACCTCACCACTGTGTTATGATATTTCCATGGTGCTGCCATAGAAATTAAATTATTAAGAAGCTCCATTTTACAAAGGACTGGGCCGAGAGTTCATGCACAGTGACGTGCTGCTAAAAATAGCCATCTGCCAGGCAGATCCATATATGTGTCTGAAATTACCTTGGGCTTTGCCTGCTTTTGGTTTTGTGGTGCTGATGATGGGAGCAAGAACAGAAAAGAGTTCATGCAATAGGACATAATTGGAATCTGCTTAGGGGAATATCACTGCAGCCATCAAATCACTGAGCTGACTTGAACAATCAGGGTTTTTGACAATCAGGAAGGCAAGGCAGCAATTTTTTCCTTGGACTGTTTTTGCCAGTGTGGGATCATTGTTCTTGGGGTTTTTTTTGGCCTTCTTACACTGTTTATCTGCAGAGTTGTCTTTGTCTTTTTCTGTGGGAAGTGTCTGTGCACTCTGCCTCACATTCCCAGCATCTCATTATGTGTTGCAAGCTCTCACCTGGGGCTTGCAGCCACTTTCACGCAGGCGGATCTTTGCTCACAGTGTGCTGGCATGAGAGAATCAGGCAATTCTGAGCCAGCTGAAAAAAAAGAGTAATCAAACCACTCTCAGTTTAAGACAATCCTAGGTAAGTGGTGGTTTTAGTACCTGAGGCACAGAATATACCTTGGTGCTTTTCCCAGCTCTGTGAGTGATAGTGGAGCAGCTGTGGTTGAGCGGATTAACTCCTTTGTCTGATCTTACCTCTAATGAATATGAAATAATAAAGCTCAGCTTTATCTCAGAGGTATTAGGAGTATTAAGAGGTCAGCCATTTGGGAAAAGAATTATGCTTGCAGTCTTTTATTCCCTGCTTGGTAGCATAAAAAAAAAAAAAAAGAGCAAGACATTGAGCTGCAAGGGTAAGGTTAGAGGGTTTTTCTGTTTCCAGGGTTTTTTTTTTTCCTTTTAATAAGATGACTACATTGTGCCTGCTGTGCTTTGGCAAAAGCCCCATTTTGTGGAAAATACTAGAAAATGAATACTCATAATTCACCAACCACCAGCAATGGTGCAGCTGCCATAGTACTAACCTGCCAAATCCAAGGGAACCCAGACATTTTTATTGCTTGTAAACACAGGCTGAATCCTGACTGCTCTGGCTCTTCTTTTGCTGCTATTGCTGTAAGAGCCATGTCACGGTGGGAATTTTGCCAGATTTCTGCTTTTCCTGCCATCCTCCAGCACTGGGCAGTGGCAGCAGCCACACTGCAGAGCTGTGGCTTTGCAGAGCGATGGATCCAGAGCAGACGAACCACTGCCTGAACCTGAATTTTAAGTACCACTGAGATCAGGCTTGCTCTGAAGAAGATTAGATCATGCAGCTCCTAATAAATTGTTAATAGCTAGATATCTCTGGATTGCTCACAGTAGAAAAGAGCATGGCAGTAGAAAAAAACAGTGAGAATTTTTTTCTCTGTGGTGGAGATTGAAGAGCTGGTGAAATTGCAGCGTCACAGAGACAGCAAAATCTTTAATGCCTGTGAGGACCAAGTGCTTTAGTCAGAACGTTCAGAACTGTTTCATTGAACTAAAACTCTTAGAAGTCTTAAAGATAAAAGTAATGCTGATAAAACCTATTTAATTTCAGAGGCATTTCGGCAGTTTGAGAAGTCTTTGTTACAGATATAAGAGAGAAGAAGGAGGAAGAAAGAGAATGCCATAAGAAAAAGCAAGAACAGTGAGCAAGACATCATCTTATTGGGTCTCTGTTAAGGAGAGAAAGAAATAAATAGGAGGCTAACAAGACTTAGAATTTGTTGGGGTTTTTTTAATGTTTGTAGMGAAACACTGAGCTGTGAAATAAAGACTAACTGTACTATTTTACACTGACAGGARCTGTGTTCAATATTGCTTTCTTGAACAGCAGTAGGCTGTGGTTGCAGTAGTTATGGCTTAATTTTGCTGGAAACACTAAAAACAGCTAACAAAGACAAGGAGGAGGGAATAGGAAGTAAATCCAGTCTGCTTTTATTTTTTTTTTTTTTTTCTGTGAAGGTATACGGATGCTGGATGGAATAGTCACGGATGCTATTGAGGCCAGTTCAATCGGTTTCAATCCAGAACATGTGGATATTTACAGTGCAAGCTGGGGCCCTAATGATGATGGTAAAACTGTGGAGGGTCCTGGGAGACTGGCACAGAAGGCTTTTGAGTATGGAATAAACCAGGTAGGATATTAAAGGGAAAGGTAATGTAAAATATGGCAGGGTTTTTTAAAATAGTTGATACCAGAGAAGAAATAAAAATGGTTTGTTCTGTCTTTGCTAAAACATATTTGAAAAGGACAAGATGTATTTTAATAGTACAGGTCTAATAATTACAGAATAATTTCCAACCAGAAAAGGACTTTTGAGAAAACACCATTAGGGCTTTCTAAACAGGTTTTAAGCTGCTAATCTCCACAGACAAGCTTTCTTTTTACATCCTTAATTTTGCTGCCTTTGTCTGTCCCTACCCCCACCCTTCTCTGCTGCTTGTTTTACACTAAGCAGTAATTGGATTTCTGCACTGAAAGCCCATAAAATTTAATACAAGATTCCTGCTTCATGAATATTTTGCTGTGTGAAATTGTGATGCATTTTAGCACCCTGTGGATGAGCTTGTATTSTGCTAATTGCATTAATTTATAAATTGGTGCATATCATGATCCAATTAAAATGAAAATAGTACAAATGCATGATAAAGAGAACCAGGAGCAATATTTTGCAGGGGTTTTTGGTTTTTGTTTTTTTTGTTTGTTTGGTTGGTTTTTTCTGGTTTTTTTTGTTTTTTTATGTTACCCTCTTTAGATCTGTTTGGATGATAAATAGGGTGCCAACTGARAGCTGCCATGCATTTATTAGTAAATTACTTTTGCTCTTGCCAGTGAGGTGAGAAGCTATCTTAAGACTGACAGGTACTAATGAAGAGAGGAAGGCTTAATCACAGATGGGAGAAGAGAGAAATGGCTTGAAGAACAAGRGAAAGAATTTTTGATAAGTTTTCCTCTGAAGAATTAGCAGGGCTTAAGGCTGGATAGGGTGATGTGTATTCCCATGTAACTATTGTGATGTTTTACATGGTTRTGCCTGGAGCCTGGTGGTGCTGACCCACAGATCTGTGAGAGAAGGGAGGGTTTTCAGTGTGTTCATCATTCATCCTCCTAACCCACACTTCTGTGAGTGAGTACAGTAAAGGCAAATTAAATAACAACTGATGAGCTGGCCATTTCTCATGGGGGGGGGGGGGGGGGGGGGGGGGGGGGGGGGGAAGGCATTTTCTCCTAGAAGCAATGAGGAATCAAAACAACAGCATGTAGAAAAATTGGCCCATTGATCACAGACTGTTTTTAACTTGAAAACCTGAGGAAAGTTGCTGTGTCTGGAATACTAAACATAGGCCARTCAGAGTAAGAGTGCTGTAGGGCAAGAAGTGAGGTTTCTCAAACAGCTGGTTTCTTCTGTCTCTGTCTTCTGCAGTGCTCATGGAAATTTCTCCTCTTCTATGTTTGCTACATTAGCCTTTTTGAGGAAAGGAGTTAATTAAGGGTACACTGCAAGGTCTGAAATCTCTTTGATAACCACTCCTTTGTATTATTTTCTAAGGGACGAAATGGGAAAGGCTCCATTTTCGTGTGGGCTTCGGGGAATGGAGGTCGTCAGGGTGACAACTGTGACTGCGATGGCTACACTGACAGCATCTACACCATCTCCATTAGCAGTGCTTCTCAGCAAGGGCTTTCTCCCTGGTATGCAGAGAAGTGCTCTTCAACTTTGGCCACGGCGTACAGCAGTGGGGATTATACTGACCAAAGAATTGTAAGTTGTTTTACCAGCTTCAGAACAAAGTGAAAGGTTATAATGCATGAAAATAACAGATGAAACCTCTTAAATGCTTGGTTTTGTGTGCCTGCTTTATGTTATCAGTGCTTTTGCCTGGAAAATTTAAGGGATTTGCAATCCAAAAAGTGATTGCATTCCTGTATTCTTCTACCTTAAAGCACTGGTTAAATAAAATTGTTGTGTCGATGCAGTTAGTTGATGCAGAATGCTGAATTTGTTGCTGTTTGAGAATGCTGTTTGTGCGTGAAAGACGTCTCTGCATGGTTTGAGATGGGACCATTCTTCAAAAAGGACAAATGAAGAGAGATTTAGAGTAAAAAGGAATCCTGTAATGTCAGGGCCTCTGGAATACCTCACCGCTATCTTTTATAAGAGAGAGACAGCAACAACGGCGCTTCCAAACCTGTAAAAAGCACTCAGCAAGCAGGTTCACCAGTCTGTGCACCTTCTTCAGCTGTGCTGAAGAAAATTGCTGTGACAAAATAATGCTGAAATACCTGTAATTTCTGTTCAGCCCCAGTGGATGCTAATTATACAATGCACTGCCCCGATGGGGATTAAAGCAGTGTCATTCCAAGTCAGCCAGCGAGATCAGTCCTCGCTAAGYGGCTTCTCTTTATAGTTGAGATGTAGATACATGGGCTGATGAGTTTGGTGCTTAATTTCCAAATAAGGCACATATTTCATTGCAAATTATAGTTCTTCTGCTGAAGAGGGAGCAGAACACCAATACTAATCCTATGAGTAATTTCCTAGCAAGCAGTAATTTTGAATGTTCTAGGCCCAACACAATGATCTGTTTTCATGATTCACCAGTAAGCCTGAAACATTTATTGTGAAACCTTAAACTAAAATAAGATATTCAGTGTGGGAGTATTTTGTTCCAACACAAAACGTTTTGATACAAAAATTATAGCTGAAGCAAAAAGAGTGGATTAAAATATGAACAGATTTAAACAGTCACCACTTTTTCTGCTGATGAGAAGTGTATTAATACCCACCAAATAAAGGACATATAGTTCTGTTTGTGAGTGTGGATATGACTGTATTTACAACTGTTTATTCATGCAATCTGGGTTTTCTTTTTTTCCTTTGTTTTGTTTTATTTTCTGTCAGACAAGCGTTGACCTTCACAATGAATGTACAGAAACTCACACCGGGACCTCTGCATCCGCACCTCTGGCTGCAGGAATTTTTGCTCTAGCACTGGAGGCAAAGTAAGATTTGTCACACATTTGCCTTTGAAGCTCCTCTCTCTCAGCCACCCCACCACTTTCCCCAAAATGCCTGTTTGAAGCTGCACCACCTCACACTGCAGCTCCATTTTCTGTCAGTCACACTTGCCGAGACTGAGGACAAAAAGATAAGCAGCTATTTGCCTTAAAAGCACCCTAGAAAAGCAGAACCAGTGTCAGTAAATCGGGATGGCTGAGGAATATTTTGTGTATTGGCAACAGTGTTCACTGATTTCTGGTCAAATGCATTTAAAAGCGAGTGTGCATAGGGGTTTGGGGAACATGATTTGGAGACAATTTACAGGAGATTTGCTGCCAGTGATGAGGCATAAAAAGAAAGGTGCCCAAGCTTTTCTGTCAGAATAGGGAGGGAGCATCCAGGCTCAGATCCTGCAGGGCAGTTAGTCAGAATGTAGGACTTGGGGAATCTAAGAAAGGGCAGGACAATGGCTTTTTCACAGAAAACACCTAAGTAGTAGTGCACAGGCTTAACATTTGGATGGTGTAAATTCAGCTCCAGTATCTACTGCATACCCCTTTGCTGACATAAGCCAAGATGCTGAGATATTTTGAAGGGTAGAATAGATCACAAATAGAAACAAATACCCAGTTTTTGAAATCCAGGTCCTACAGAGACTGGTGGGAAATTCTGGTACTGCTAGCTAACTTTAAAATCCCAAATAGTTTTGGAGGATTGGACTCTGCTCTTGTTAGACCTGTTCTTCGTGGACACAGAAATCTTGTCTACCTGGAAAAGTGTTGTAAGGGCAAGTGCAACATGCTGTGTGTTTTAAAACAGTGGGATGCCATATAAACTCAAAGCATGCTCTGTTTCAGCCCAATAATTGATAGAAAAGTGATAGATAGCCYTGAAACAACTAACCAGGAACATTTTCTCAACAGCCCAGACCTAACATGGAGGGATATGCAGCACTTGGTGGTGTGGACCTCGGAATATGATCCGCTGGCTGGAAACCCAGGATGGAAAAAAAACGGAGCGGGGCTGATGGTCAACAGTCGATTTGGGTTTGGACTGCTCAACGCCAACGCCTTGGTAGAGTTAGCTGACCCCAAGAGATGGAAAAGCGTACCAGAAAAGAGAGAGTGTATTGTCAAAGACAAGAGCTTTGAGCCGAGGTAAGGGTTTGCATTAGCAGTTACCAAGCTGATACCTATTGTAATAAAGCCTGAGGGATCATGTTCTTCACAGATTCTCTGTATGAGACTGAGGGGACTTCTTTCGGTTCATTTAGTTTTGCCAGACTGTGTTCCCCAGAAGTAGGAAAGCCACATTTGCTCCCTGTGGCTTTTTTTAGTGTAAGACTGATGGAAATGACTATCATGAAGCCTTAACAAAGGCTAAGATTATTATGTCAGCTTGTGCAGACAGGGTATGAATGGCTGATATCAGGAGGGCTCAGCCCAATCAAAAAAGCTGTGAATTTTTGGACAACCGTCAGAAGACAGACAAAAAGATTCTGATGTCTCACAAGGRTTTTTAAAAAATAAAAATACTTCTAATGAGTCTTAGCAGTTCTCATCCTGTGACAGGCTTGAATATATTGAAATYAAGGTGATATATTGAGCTTTAGTCATGTCTGTGGCATTTCTCTCACGAAACACAAGTGTCTCAAAGGCTCACTGAAAAGTCTTACCAGCCACACGTTCACAGGCCTGAACAGATTGATTAATTATCTTTACTCACTGAGCTGGTTAATCAATAAGGATATCTGGACTCTTTTTGTCTCCACGTGTCCACATGCTGACTTTTRTCTGGAAAAAATTATCTGTTTCAAAGACTGAAATTATACCATGTGAAGTACCAAAGGTGTCTCTGCAGAAAAACACTGCAGTATTTTGGAGAGTCACTGCTGGGTAACCTTATTATTCATGCTATTATCCTATCAAATTGCTTTTATGGGCTCTCTGTTTTCCACAGAATTTTGACCTGCTACTGACATACATAACACTCATTGTTCATGTATTTTTATTGCAGTCCTGTATGCTACATTATAGAAACAAAGATCCCATGATCCTGAGTTTAGAATGATTTATGTGGAAATTTAAATACTCATTCTCTTTGGAAGTCATGGGAATTGTGCAGAGAAAGCTATGTCATCTCCCTCTGTGCAGAGAATGAATAGAAGATGCTACCTTCATTTTTCTGTTGAGGTGTCATTGACTCTTCCTTTCTCATCATTCTGAAACCACGGTTCAATGTGTCATTTGCACTTCATGGCCCAGAACCAGAAGTTCCTGTGAGTAATCAAAGAACTGCTGCAATTTTGCCAGGTTWTTAAGAGCAAATGAAGAAGTCATCATCGAAATTCCCACAAAAGCCTGCAAGGGTCAAGAGAACTCCATTGCATCCCTGGAGCATGTGCAGCTCGAGGCAACGATTGAGTATTCCCGTAGAGGTGATCTTCATGTCACTCTGGTTTCTCCATCAGGTACAGGAGGCAAAGATTCATTTTCTTTATGTTGTTGTGGGGTGTAACATTTATTTAATGAAAATAACCTGTGGTTTTCAGTGGTTTAAAATGAGCTAAATATATCRTTACACTAATCAGGAGAGGATAAAGCATTCTGGGTATCTCTAGAGACTCCTTTACAGCCTTCACATGTTCTGAGTTATTTTTGTGAGAAGAGGTTTGAAAATCATACTTCAGAAGACAACGGTACAGAATGTTTTCGTGGAGGCAACAGGACCTATGAAAACTCAGGGTTCCCAGCAGTTATAGAGTTATAGATCAATAATTCTTATCAGACTTCCAATGATTTAGCAGACTAATGGAAAACTGAGGAAATCTGACTCCTTAGATTTCATCTCATGCATCTCCCCACTGTTGTATTTTAAAAACSAAAGTGTTTCTGTTATACTAAGTGAGCTAGAATATGGAAAGCTGTCTTGACAATCCCCAGAAATAACACAATAAGACAAAAAATATTAGTATAAACAGCTCAAAGTAAAGTCTGTTAGATCAACTGTTATTAATGAAAAAAAAAAGACAAGCTTTCAGATATGAATTTAAACATTAGGCTCATCTGATGTTTCTATTTCTAGGTAGCAATCATCAAGTACTGCTGCCTTCACTGTAGTATCAATTTGCTTTCACGGTTAAATTGTTTTTTCCTTGTTTCTTGTTGCTTTTCCACTTTCCTGCTAACATTAGTGGCAAATGTATGTCATTCCTTTTCTATATTTATGGTGTTACCCTTCAATATATTTATAAATTGTGACAAGGCTCCTGGAGGCTTCACTGCTCCTTATTATGTAAATATTCCTTCCTTGCTTTTCTCCTTATATGCAAACAAGCCCAGCACATTTCTTCTGTAGAAGCAGTAGAGCTTCTTTTGCTGCAGAAATGCTTTGTGAAGTGCAGTATTTTCATAATAATAACAATGCAACTGCTATTCACACYGTTGGAGGACCAGGCTGTAACACTACCCATCCAGTCATCCAAAAGAAAAAACCCAAACCAGCGATGAGACCACAACAAGGCTGTGGTTCCATAATCCTGCATGAGCTGCTTTGCCTTCCAAACTTCCATTTCAGAAGTTTCTTGAATAGCTCATCAGCGGGAAAGACTGGTTGTGCCTGACATCTCCTCCTTATGCTTCTTTTATGTGCATCCATTACCTTTTTGTGCTRGAGACAGAACACTGAACAAGATGTACCTTCTTGGTGTGACCTAACAGCTTGTGCACACTCCTGTGCTGCAAAAATAATTACAGGAGCCACTGCTAAAGGAGCCACTGCTGAGCAGTGAATTTTTCAGGTCACCTCTGCACCAGGCAGTGTGCAAGGTGAGAAATGTGAAAAGCAGGAGCAGGCAATGTATGGACAATAACAGTGTTGGTGTTGCACCCACACAGGGACCAGCACTGTCCTGCTGGCTGAGAGAGAAAGGGACAAATCTCCCAACGGCTTCAAGAATTGGGACTTCATGTCGGTCCACACATGGGGGGAAAATCCGACAGGCACCTGGATTCTGAGAATTACTGATATGGTAAGGATGCCTAAGTAGCTGTGTTTGGGAGCTAGCGCAGATAAAATGATCATTCGTCACTACTGAGCACGTTGAATAATGAGCCTGCTCATTAAGCAACCTAAATGAGGGGTTATTAAGCATATCCAGCTGGGTTTAAGATTAAAAAAAAAAAAAAAAAAAAAGATTGGTTCAGATTTTCTTGTTCTTTACCTAAATGCAAAGCACTGTTCTAGTTTCATTGACATGTACCTGTCAAAAAAGAAAAAAAAAAAGCCATGCCTGTGTTTTTCAGAGAGACATCACTGAAAAAAATTACTTAATGAAGTTTTCTATGATTTGTGGAGTGAAATAAGCAATCAAATTAACATATAGTTATCTGCAAATTTTTTTCTGCAGAAAAGAACACAGCATGAATTTAGGCTTCTCTTGGTCCATGTGCACATTTTTCATTAACTGAAAACCTTGTGAATTAATGATTTTTGGGGAATCTCAGTGAGCTACTCTAATGTATACGTTTCCAGATTTCTTTCTGAGAGTATCAACTGCTGAACAATGTTTAAGGATTAAAGCCAAGTAGTCTGCAGATAAGAAATAAATCAGTTTACCAAAACCACCTGGGGATATGGATTACAACAGCAAGACACCAGAATTAAGCTGCCTGGTAGGCAACTGAAAAATAATTCCCTTCAAAGAGAGAGTGATCAAGCTCACTCATCTCATTGAAGTTGTCTGTTAATAAGCTMGTCCTTAGGGGTCAGATCTTGCCAGAAACTGAAAGCTTCCTGTTAGGCACAGAGCCTCCAGCCCCTACTGGCCCCAAATTGTAAACAGGAAGGTATTGCCAAGAGCTGAGCAGATGGACAAGGCAGTGGGAGTAAATATTGCTATCGGCAGTGTAGTGTTAATGCTGCAGGCTTATAGATAACCCCATGGTTACAGATACCCTGCTCTCTGAGTGCATTATTTTGCAACAAAGTTAAGAAGAGCATTTTATTTGTAAATTAGCTCTCATTTCAAGTGAGAGCTTCCTGAAACTTGCAATAAAGCAAGGTTTTTGTCCTCCAGGCATAACACACTCTCTCCTCACTCTGCAGGTTTTTGTACTTTCTTCCTTGCTCCTGCCACTGCCTACTTTTGAAATAATGCCACCAAAAATAATAAACATGTGTTGCTTGCTTCAACACACTCTACTTCAGATTGCTGCTGTGCATGACATAATAGGAAAGAATAGGATCTAAATTACCATTTCCAATAGTAATTTTTATGAGGAAATTACCAAGGAATGGTTTAGTGAACAAATTTTAATAATGCTTGATAGTACTTCAATAACTTTTAGCATTCTATGTAATGACAAAATTCTATTGATGCTTGCATGACTAATTCATAATTATGCTACTTAAGGAGTCCTTAAGCTTTTGTATTAAATGCCATATTCTAATATACTCTCCAATGCATCTGGGGGTTTTGTGCTTATGAATCATACTTTATGGGCAGGTATTGAAAGCCTGATAATTTTCTTTGGTCGCTTCTGTGTACTTTGCATTCAAGTGCYTATTTTCATCTTTTATGTCCTGAGAACCTATTCCGATGTCACGCTTGTTTTTCAGTCCAGACGGATACAAAATGAGGGGAGGATTGTAAACTGGAAATTGATTTTGCACGGCACTGCTATCCAGCCTGAACACATGAAGCAGCCACGTGTGTATACATCCTACAATGCTGTGCAGAATGACCGAAGAGGAGTGGAGAAGATGACAGATTTTGTAGAGGTAGAGTTATGYTATGTTTATTCCTTCCATGCTTTTCAGTTTATAGGAAAATGGTAGAGTTTTTTTAGTGAGAAAGCAAGTATTCATTCTGCATTCATMTCATCTAACCCCTGACCACCTTTGAGTTGTATATCACAATTTTACCCATGTCAACAACTGATGTTTTTATTAGTCTGTGCCTTCAAATTGCAAAATATAAGGGTTTTAGGATGGTAACAGGAAATTGATGCTTCAGCAAGGAACTCTCTGGCTAGTGCAGTGGAGTGGTAGAGGGAGGGAGGAAAACACCTCTGACAGACACACCAAATTTATGTAATTCTACTGAGAACAAGTGTCGCATCCTAAAAGAACTTTGCCTGTTGCAGTGCTTCTGGGGAGTTTGGAAGGAAGTTCAGGAACAGAGGGCTTGACAAAATCAGTGACTCACTGATTCAAAAGGTTGGCTCAGTAGATCTGTTGCTGCCGGAACCTTTATCATTCCCTCTTTACACTACAGAAAACAGTGCTCTAAAAATACTACAGGCGGAGTGACCCTGGGTTTCAGGATGCACAGGGTGGTAGTAATGTACATTTTCACAGTGCTTGATTACGTCAACAGCTTCAGAAAATAATCCCATCACATCAAATTGTCTCCCCATTAAGTAATCAGGATATGAATAATGCACAGAGAGTTTAACCCTCCTCACACAGTTTATGAAAGGTGGGCGTGATTATGGTCTTTAAATGCATTACAGAAATGCCTGCAGAWAAATAAATGGGAAGAAAGTAAAAGAGGATTCTGCAGGTGATGTAGGAGAAAATGGGTGGACATGGTAAAAAAATACATGAAGGTAAAATGAGTATTTAGTTAGAAATATAGTTGTAGGTTAAATGAGAAAACTATGCAGACACACACTACTGTTGGAGCAAGAGCATGCCTCTCAATAACTGCTMTGTGAACTTGCATTTGGGATTGGTYTTTCAAGGTTTCCTAGATTTGTGTTATGGCCACCCATCAGCCATACTTCACTGTCTTTTTTTCAGGTGGGATCATCTACAGAGAAGCTTGTATGGTTGCAGTGGTTCAGTCTTTTTCCTGAGGGTAGGAGACACAGAGCTGCCATCACCACTGCATAAATGTTTCCTTCATTTCCACCRCAACCAGAAATATCTTTTAAGACTGGGACAAATACATATTGTATCCTGGCAATGTGGAATCTGAACTTATAACTGCCCATGCTGTGAGGGGATTTGATATCTTATGCAGTACAGTCCTTTTGATTGTTTTTGTTGATAATGATCTGGTTGTTTTCTAGATGCCCAAGTGGCTTCTGAATTAAAAAAAATAACATTTGCCCACATACAGATGGAGATCCTCAACCAGAGCAAACCTTAATCCAGTCTTTCATTGACACCTAACATTTTTTCATGCTGAACTGTGTTCTAGGACCACACCACCCTGGAGAGCCTGAGTGAAAAGCCCAAGGCCACTGAAGATGCCAGCAGCAGCAGTGACAAGGCAGAAGATAAAATCCCATCAGAGGCCATGCTGCATTTACTGCAAAGTGCTTTTAGCAGGCAGATGGATCAGAAGCAGCTGCCAAAGAAGACTGCGAGTGAGAAGTCGAACATTCCATATGAACACTTCTATCAAGCCCTCAAAAAATTGAACAAGCCCTCCCAGCTGAGAGGCTCAGAAGAAAGTCTGTACAGTGACTACGTGGATCTTTTTTACAATGCCAAACCTTACAAGCATAGAGATGACAGACTGCTGCAAGCCTTGGTTGATATCATAAATGAAGGAAATTAAACTGTAGGGTATGGCACTGAGTTGGAAATATTCGTTCTCCCCACCTGTAGTTTTTTTCCAAAGTCTGTGTATGCWCTAGTTGTGTGATTGCTGCTTTGATTGCTTCATATTTAATGCAAATATCAAGGAAGGGAGAAAACGGGTGTGAGGGGATAAGGCAGGAAAATTACACTTTTTAGTATTATCTTTTTTCAAAGCCTTTCTTCAGAGTAGATTTGCCCCCTCAGGCATGAAATGCAATAGTGTTCCCCTGAAAACCCTAATACTCTATTTTAAACAATTTTCGCATTACTTATTCTTCTGCTTTCTTCACTTAAGCATGCAGTAGGATTCAAAACCTGAATTACCAAGCAGTTTTGAACCAAACTGCCAAAGCTATGGGGATATATTCTCATCCATGGATTTGTCGTGAATATTGAAGTCCTTGTTTTATCTGTCATTTATTCCGATTTAATACTTGCAGCCAGTACTGCTTGTGTCATAAGTGTTTTGTTCCTTCTCCAAACGACAAATCTCTCTCGCCCTTCTGTTCTCCTGTAAAGGAACATCTGGGAGGCTGGAGTTGGACTGGGGCATCAGTGTAGGCTGATGAAGTTATTCACAATTTAGACCACAGACAGGCACACACAAACACTAAAGAGCCCCCAGTGAGGCATCCCAGACCATGGGATGGCATTGTCTCCACCTGACTTTTAAGTTTCACCTGAGTGAAGTGCCTGAATTATGAGTCTGTTTTTTTCAGGCTGTGTGTATTTAATGAAGACAGTCTCCTACAGAGAGCACTTCAGAGCACTTGGCTTTCTTGTCACCGGTTATGAATCACCTGTTGGAGTTCTGATCTATTTCTGTAAATTRTCTGAGCTTTGGGCTCCAACCTCCTACCTGTGGAGCCTCACTTAGCTTTTTAAATTAATACAGCTGCCTTCTGAGATGACCACATTAGCTAGTAGTCAGGCCAAGTGGAACAGAAAGGGCAGCTGTTGCAGAAAAATCCACCTAAAGATGGTAAAATTTCCAGAACATCCAGAAAGACAAGGCAAAATGGCTCGAGATTAAAAAAAAAATACCCAGATAAGGATGGGCACAGAATGTGGAGTGGGAGGAGAAGGATGAGGAAGAGGTGGCTGTCTCAACTAGGGTGAGCAACACCCTTACGTTCACAGTACGAGACAGTTTTCCACACATACCTCTTTAAAGAGAGTCAAAATTATATATTGTTTTGCTTCTAATAATTAAAAAGAAAAAAAAAAAAGCCATGTCAGATGCTCAAAAAAGGTAGGGGATCTAGAACAAGGAAACGAAGATTACCAGGGGATAGTTAATTCATTCAAGTGCTAAAGAAAACCCAAAAAAGTGCTGCCTGCTTTTTACTTTTCTTCCTGTTGTCTACTATTGAAATGTGTTTTGCAAATTCTCTAGAAATATTCAATTAGATTCTCCTTCCCTCTCTATTCTTTAAAATTATGCAATGTCTTAAGACAGGAATTTAACATTTTGCTCATAATCCATCAGTTCAAATAAAAGCTTTTCRAACTTCACACTAAATTCTGTAATTTAAAGGTAAATCTATTTGCTGTAACTAATTAAGTCTTCTGTGGAAAAAACAACAACCTTGAAAATTGTCCTACCAAATGTAAGATTTGAAAATCATTTTTGGTGGCAGCTTTATGCCTCTCTTGGGCTTATTCTGCCTTTTTGCCAGTTTTAAGAACTCTCATATTATTCTCATCAATAGTTAAAGGATAACATCTCCACTATTGAATGTCTCTTGTACTGAATCACTCCCTCTCTGCCAAGAAATTTGCTTAGGAAGAGATGTCATTAAAAAAAAAAAACAACAATCCCTGCAAGTGGTCCGGATCAGAAAGCTTTTCCCTTTGCTGCCCTTTCCACGCAAAAGCTTTCTGGCAATGCATAACTAATGAACAAGCAAACCATGAAAATCTCTAATTGCTGCTATTACAGAGTGAGAGCACTTATTTTCACTAATGTTTAATTTTCAGAATAGGCTTATCTGGCGAGGTAAGGGCCACTTTTAGTCCTGTGCAATGTAGCTTAGAGGCTCATTTCCTCAGATGACAACAAATTTAGCCAGTCCTCATTCAGGTATATTACAGTGAGGAAAGTACTAACAACACTCCATCCGGCCTTGAAGAAAATTTTCAGGTTAAAAGGGTGGGAAACAAAAGACCCTCCTTTGTTTTAAGACCAGTTCCTATGCTGTAGCCAAAGTTTCACCAGAGGACAAGTTTAAAATGTCTCTTTTGAATGTTTCCAACCCAGATTAGCTTGTACAGGAGTAAATTATTTTTATTGTTAGTCTTTCCTTGGTGCCTGTGTGGGTTTTGTGAAAAATGTAAAAGTTTAAAAAAAAGAAAGTTTTCTCTCAGAATTTTAAATTATATTTTCGTTACAGGTATTTATAATATAGCAAAGATTTTATTGAACAGACAGAATTTTAAAAGGCATAATAAATTATATTGAAGAATCAGATTTTTTCTTGAGAAAGAGACAATATCATCCAATAAAGGTATTTTTAAAAAGGCATGTTACAACAGCAACTGCAACATGTATGTGATGTGATGTTAAAATTTGTCTACTAGTAGCATAATACAATGTGTTAGCAGAGCTCAGTGTGTGGTCTTAACATTTGTAAAGAAAACCGTAGGATAAAGTCAAGTTATTTACGTAAAAGGAACGGGAAATTGAGTTTAGAATGAAAAGTAATGGCTTGGGGAAATAACCAGGGGTTGGGTGGAAAAAAATGCGAAACATATTGAAAATGAAGGCTTTCGGGGGGTTTCTTCACCAGTAACACTCACTTGTTTACTTCTCACAACTGCAGCYGAGTAAGATTTGCTGTGGACATCGTTGACATCAGTACTGTCAGTAATCAGAGGCAGTGGCTGTAAGTTAAAAAAAAAATCTGCCCATCTAACAAGCAGATGTGTGTGTGAGAAGCACTTAAAATGAAATAATGCAGCAAAAAGAGTCAGGGGGTCAAGGTAAACATGTGGGTCTTCACTTCCGTGAGTGAAAACAGTTGAAATATGGRTTGTTCCCTCCAGCACTACTCACATTCCAAGCCCAAAGAGAAACAAGCCCTTAAACCCTTATACACTGGAAATAGTGTAACCAACTACCTCTCAATTACAAAATCTGCTTTGTTGAATGTCCTGAGGATAATTAAAACACTCACAATGTGCTCTCGATAAGATTATCTTTCCATAGCAGAAATGCTTTTAGTAAATGTACATAGAAAATGGATTTCTAAAGTRGCATTGAAAAAAAGATAAATCTAAGTTTAAATTAGAGCAAACTACCTGGCTTCCACATTAACCAATGTTTTTTCTCACRAGGTGGCTGGGTTTTGAAATGCTGCATTTGAACTTTCTAGCTTCACCCTCTTTGAGTTATCCAAGCAGAGTTCCTGGTCAGACATGTCTTGTAACTTCAAGCTTGTTAATTTAACTTCCAAATGAAATGCCCTTCTTACCTTTCCCTCTCCTCTTCAGTCTGAAAACACACATAAGAACTTCCTCTAAATACAAAAGTATTTTAAGAGACAAAAGGGCAGCTTTCCAAACAAAATGGTAACTCTATTATTGCATTATCTTGGTTTCAGAGATTAAAAGAAGAAATGGTCTGTTTGTTAGAAAAGCACATGAAGGGGAAAACACCTGATTGTTGCTTTTTTTAATGTGCTGATCACACTGTGGAGGTGACAGTCATGATTAACTGCTGGTGCATGAAAGAAGCAGGAGGAAGAAACTGCACAGTCCCTGAGAGTCTCCTTCTGCAGCATTGACCCAGACTCCACTGCTGCAGTTTTCAAAWCATTACAAACCTAAGAAATGTTGCTTCTGAGCTAGTTCAGCTTTGAAAATGTTTATAGATGAAAAGTTGGTGGGGAGGGATATTATTGTGCAACACAAAGTACCCACACAACCTAAAACTTTTCTGCTTGATCAAATATTTCCTTTCAGGAAGTCCATCCTCAAAGTTCTGAGGAGACATTCCATTCACAACAGCATTTTAAGAAAGAAAAACTCTAGAAATGTTTGTTTTTCTGGGAATCAATTGGCTATCTAATATTTCTAGCTGCAGACTGAAAAGGTTCAAACTCCTATCCCACTAGGCAATAATAAAGATAATTTCTGTAAACATTCTTCTATTTCATTACTTGAGTAGCCACTAAAAATATCACTTCTCCTAGTGCAATTTGTGAGAATAATATTACCAGAAAGAGTCAGAAATTTCGCTTCCAGCAATGCAGCAAATGCCTACTGGAGAAAAATAGATCTAATATGTTGCAAGTTTCACTAAGATACCATGGAAAAATAAATAGATAATACGTGAAAGTGGGTGGTTATCAGGAAAACATGTCTTAATGGATATATAATTTCGGCTATTTGACTGCCTCCAATCAAATGTAACTACACATATATCTCTCTCTTTCTGATGTCATATTCTTCCCCTAAAACAAATGAATTGGTTGCTGTTGCATGCAGCATTTTGTTTGACTATGGCAACATTGCCAGCCAGCCTTTCAAACCATAAACACGCAGCATAATGCAGTGCCATATATTCTGATAAGGAAATGCACTTAGGACCGAGGGCGTGCGGTTCTGTGTGTGATGAAGAGGTCATGGGAAACAGATCCATACMGGTTGGGCCAGGAAGGGAAATATGCCAGCCCCGTTAGACCCAGAGAATTGAGCCCCCTCTTCAGAATAATGGTGGTGGGGTGCAGAGCATCACAAACACCCAGGATGTCGAGGTGAAATTCAGCCCCACAGTTCAACAGGGAGCTCAGCTACTTCTGCTCTGATTCACAGCTTGTGAGGGACATATTAAAAACTGATGATTTGGAAAGAGCTCTCAGCTATGAGTTTCTCCTCTTTTACACTCTGTTTTCAATATACCGCTTCAGAATGGTGCACCATCCTTGAATGAAACTTTTCTGAAAATACCAGTCAACATTAAAAACWCTGCTTCACCCCTGAGTTTCAGATATCAGACTGTCTGGATGCAGCTCATTTCTTACACTTTTACGTAGCAAACACACACACATGTTTGCATGACTCCATGTAAAGCCTCTCTGATGGTAGAACATAGCAACTCTTAGCAGGAAAAGCAAGAAGCAAAAAGCTGCAACACTAATTTGCTGGAACAAAGTTCAAAGCTAAATTTCAGCTTGGATTTTTCATCCTAGAAGTATTGATAGTYCATGTTGTTTTGGCGTGGGACAGAGGAGGAAGGGAGTTTGCTAGTTTGGTAATCCCTTTAGCAGCTGGGGGTGAAGAATTTGCCAAAAAAWTTGCCAAAGTATTCTGTGTTTCTGCAATTGCACTAAYGGAATAAAACCTCTATTCTTATTAYGCAAAAGATAACTGCTATAACTCTGTAAAGGGGGCTTTGAAAAGTTTAGACAGTGAAATAATGCTGGCTTTGTAATAAGAGGCATTTGTGTATTGAGCTCCGCCAATGCTGGATCTTGGGTCTCTAGCAAAAACACTTCAAGACTTTCAAGACTCAAGTTTGAAGATATTTAGGAAGGGGTTTTCTTAATACTCGGAATATTTATTTGTATTAACTTTAAAATTAATAGGCATGGTCTCCTTTATAGGATCCAGAGATCATCCTGAGTCACACTATGGAGGAGATTGTCTCCTGGTGTGTGCGACAGCTCAATTGTGAATCAGGCTCCTAATTCAGGTGCTGAATTTATGTGTCTAAAGTTAGGCAGTGTGAGCACTGCCCTCACCTCTTCACCCCTCTCTCTCCTGGGATGGTGCTGAGCCGTGCTGAGCACATCTTTTGTCCAGCTGGGCTGAAGCCCTTGCTGGTGTGTTTGGACAACAGAGCTCTACAGTCCAGTAATGGCTACAGAAAAATTGCAGGGATCTCCCATTGCTGTCCAAGATTGTTCTCTGCACCTGGATTCTTCTCTTTCTTCAACCCCCCAAGGCTTGAGAAGAATCAATTCAGAAAGCAAAAGGCATTCTTTGCTTTAGCAAGTCGTTCAAGCATATGCTGCCTTTGATGTAAAACCATTAAACCGATTAATCTTATTTACTTGCTTAAATCACTCTCCTCTCCTGTTTAAGTGCATATATAGGATCAAGCACCTCCCTGAGCACTTGGCTGAATCAGAAAGCGTTGCTCCTACATGGTACTTCTGCACAGAACAGGGGGAAGCTAAAGTTCTGCTCAGTTATTGCAAATACCTCCTTGCAATCCTACATTGAGTCATGCCTGGATTTCYACACACTGTCCCACCGAGTCTCATGAGCTGCTTACCTTGCAGTGTACTGGGCCTCACTCCGGCATGGTGAATCACCTTCTCCCCCAGGAAATGCGTGCAAAAMCCTCTCTATTAGGGAAACAACATTTTCAACACGCCTGCAGGATCCCCTAAGGATTATATCCTTAATAAACAGGTCAGATGTTCAGGTATTTCACACCTGTGTGACCCTGCAGTTCTTGGGAAGCTCAGGAAATGCTCTCTATTTATAAGRAGCTCGACCATGTGTAGTGTGTCACAATAGTTAATTTATTTTCATATTATGGGGCTGCACAGATGCATCAGGATCGAAGAACAGTTGGAAGACAGGTGCTTTGTTATGAATTTTGAGAAACTCCTCAGTTGTCACTCTGAAGTGCTCACCTACCCAAGAAATGAAAATAGATTAAAATGATGTGAGTTGGGTGTTATTCCACAGCAGTTGAAAAGAAAGAGATGGCAGGTTGCAAACAGAACCAGGMAAGAAGGAGTGTGTTTTGTGCATTTTGTGCTTTTCCATTCTCTTCTTTCAAGCAACTCTCAGTTACAGTACTCTGTCTTAAAAGGACAAATTTTAGAGATCCTTCTGCTGCTCATGCTGATGAGTCAGATATGGTTTGTTTTGTGACAGAATTAATTGCTTTCTTGATCTCACGTGTCTCTCTTTCCTACCAGAAGTCTAATTATAAAACCCAAAGCCCAGCATTTCCTGCTATTCAAGGTTCATCAGCTCTGCAGTTCGTCTTARTGAGCTCAGCTCTTTGAATTCACCCCTGTAATTTTATACTAGCTGAGAGCCTAAGCCATTATCCATTTTTAGGAACAGTCATCAACATGTACTTACCTTTAGAGATGATCAGAGTTTAGTTTTCCCAGAAAAGCTAACTGGCAGCTCTGTCGGTTCAGCGTGTTGGTCAGAACCAACAGACAACTATCAGAAGCATGACCACCACACACCACTCTCGCTGATGGAAGGRTCTGCCTTTACAGAAACTTTTAAAGAAAGCACAAGGAAGGAGGGGCCCAACTTCCTTCATTTTTCAGCTAAATCCCTTTAGATATTTTTTAATATCGCACCTCCCTGGGACCAAATCCATGTATGGATTTCCAACTGTGATTATGCACTGAACTAGTTGAGTGTTACCATTTTCTGAAGGCTTCAAGTCAAGGCTCAGCCCCTGAATATCTTGTGTTTGCAACTGCAGAGTGTGGAGTCATACAATTAGCTTTTCTATGTGTGTGGGAGCAAGAGTGGAAGGGGAAGAGATTTGATTTACTGCCTCGCACGTAGCACTGCACTTGATGTCTAGACCACCCTGCCCCATCATCTCCTCCTTTCCTGAGTCACAAGTGGAGCTCATCAGCTCAGGCTCTTTGTGTTTATCAGGCGGTACTGCCGGCCCTCAGTAATAACCACATTATGAAAAGCCATTAGCAGCCTCGTGGGATTTAGACATTTAAAAAGCACAAGCTTTTTGCTTCATGGTAGGTTTGCTCTCTTTGCCCTCAACCCTCTTTGCCTGTACCCTCAATGAGGGGCATTTTTGGTGGATTGAAATTAAGGACAAAACACAGCATTTCATGCATTTATTTCTGGTTACCATCACTAGGATCTACACATTTTTTGCAAGACTTCAAGGTCCTGTAACATCTGGAATATGTTGGTTTCCTTCTAGGTATCAAAAGAGAATCCAGACAGTAACCAGCCTGGAAAAAAAAAAA